>NC_143034.1:61998870-62158870 GCF_057628025.1 Oncorhynchus mykiss
CATGTAGGAAGGACATACTACAGACACACTGCACCCCCTCATGTAGGGAGGACATACTACAGACACACTGCACCCCCTCATGTAGGGAGGACATATTACAGACACACTGCACCCCCTCATGTAGGGAGGACATACTACAGACACACTGCACCTCCTCATGTAGGGAGGACATACTACATACACACTGTACCCCCCCATGTAGGGAGGACATACTACAGATACACTGCCCTCATGTAGGGAGGACATACTACAGACACACTGCCCTCATGTAGGTAGGACATACTACAGACACACTGCCCTCATGTAGGGAGGACATACTACAGACACACTGCACCCCCTCATGTAGGTAGGACATACTACAGACACACTGCCCTCATGTAGGGAGGACATACTACAGACACACTGCACCCCTTCAGGTAGGTAGGACATACTACATACACACTGCACCCCTTCAGGTAGGTAGGACATACCACAGACACACTGTACCCCCTCAGGTAGGGAGGACACACTACATACACACTGTACCCCCTCATGTAGGGAGGACATACTACAGACACACTGCCCTCATGTAGGGAGGACATACTACAGACACACTGCACCCCCTCAAGTAGGTAGGACATACTACATACACACTGCGCCCCCTCAGGTAGGTAGGACATACTACATACACACTGCACCCCTTCAGGTAGGTAGGACATACCACAGACACACTGTACCCCCTCAGGTAGGGAGGACACACTACATACACACTGTACCCCCTCAGGTAGGTAGGACATACTACAGACACACTGCCCTCATGTAGGGAGGACATACTACAGACACACTGCACCTCCCCCATGTAGGGAGGACATACTACAGACACACTGCACCCCCTCATGTAGAGAGGACATAGTACAGACACACTGCACCCCCTCATATAGGGAGGACATACTACATACACACTGTACCCCTTCAGGTAGGGAGGACATGCTACAGATACACTGCCCTCATGTAGGGAGGACATACTACAGACACACTGCACCCCCTCATGTAGGGAGGACATACTACAGACACACTGCACCTCCTCATGTAGGAAGGACATACTACAGACACACTGCACCCCCTCATGTAGGGAGGACATACTACAGACACACTGCACCCCCTCATGTAGGAAGGACATACTACAGACACACTGCACCCCCTCATGTAGGGAGGACATACTACAGACACACTGCACCCCCTCATGTAGGGAGGACATATTACAGACACACTGCACCCCCTCATGTAGGGAGGACATACTACAGACACACTGCACCTCCTCATGTAGGGAGGACATACTACATACACACTGTACCCCCCCATGTAGGGAGGACATACTACAGATACACTGCCCTCATGTAGGGAGGACATACTACAGACACACTGCCCTCATGTAGGTAGGACATACTACAGACACACTGCCCTCATGTAGGGAGGACATACTACAGACACACTGCACCCCCTCATGTAGGGAGGACATACTACAGACACACTGCACCCCCTCATGTAGGGAGGACATACTACAGGTACACTGCACCTCCTCATGTAGGGAGGACATACTACAGGTACACTGCCCTCATGTAGGGAGGACATACTACATATACACTGCCCTCATGTAGGGAGGACATACTACAGATACACTGCCCTCATGTAGGGAGGACATACTACAGACACACTGCCCTCATGTAGGTAGGACATACTACAGATACACTGCCCTCATGTAGGTAGGACATACTACAGATACACTGCCCTCATGTAGGGAGGACATACTACAGATACACTGCCCTCATGTAGGGAGGACATACTACAGACACACTGCACCTCCTCATGTAGGGAGGACATACTACAGATACACTGCCCTCATGTAGGGAGGACATACTACAGATACACTGCCCTCATGTAGGGAGGACATACTACAGACACACTGCACCTCCTCATGTAGGGAGGACATACTACAGATACACTGCCCTCATGTAGGTAGGACATACTACAGACACACTGCACCTCCTCATGTAGGGAGGACATACTACAGATACACTGCCCTCATGTAGGGAGGACATACTACAGACACACTGCACCTCCTCATGTAGGGAGGACATACTACAGGTACACTGCCCTCATGTAGGTAGGACATACTACAGATACACTGCACCTCCTCATGTAGGGAGGACATACTACAGACACACTGCACCCCCTCATGTAGGGAGGACACACTACAGGTACACTGCCCTCATGTAGGGAGGACATACTACAGGTACACTGCACCTCCTCATGTAGGGAGGACATACTACAGGTACACTGCCCTCATGTAGGGAGGACATACTACAGATACACTGCCCTCATGTAGGTAGGATATACTACAGACACACTGCACCTCCTCATGTAGGGAGGACATACTACAGACACACTGCCCTCATGTAGGTAGGACATACTACAGACACACTGCACCTCCTCATGTGGGGAGGACATACTACAGGTACACTGCCCTCATGTAGGTAGGACATACTACAGATACACTGCCCTCATGTAGGTAGGACATACTACAGACACACTGCACCTCCTCATGTAGGTAGGACATACTACAGATACACTGCCCTCATGTAGGGAGGACATACTACAGACACACTGCACCTCCTCATGTAGGGAGGACATACTACAGGTACACTGCCCTCATGTAGGTCGGACATACCACAGATACACTGCACCTCCTCATGTAGGGAGGACATAATACAGATACACTTCACCCCCTCATGTAGGGAGGACTAACTACAGATACACTGCACCTCCTCATGTAGGGAGGACATACTACAGACACACTGCACCCCCCCAGGTAGGGAGGACATACTACAGACACACTGCACCCCCTCATGTAGGGAGGACTAACTACAGATACACTGCACCTCCTCATGTAGGGAGGACATACTACAGATACACTGCACCCCCTCATGTAGGGAGGACATAATACAGATACACTGCACCCCCTCATGTAGGGAGGACTAACTACAGACACACTGCACCCCCTCATGTAGGGAGGACATAATACAGATACACTGCACCTCCTCATGTAGGGAGGACATAATACAGATACACTGCACCTCCTCATGTAGGGAGGACATACCACAGACACACTGCCCTCATGTAGGGAGGACATAATACAGATACACTGCACCCCCTCATGTAGGGAGGACATACTACAGATACACTGCACCTCCTCATGTAGGGAGGACATAATACAGACACACTGCACCCCCTCATGTAGGGAGGACATAATACAGATACACTGCACCTCCTCATGTAGGGAGGACATAATACAGATACACTGCACCTCCTCATGTAGGGAGGACATACCACAGACACACTGCCCTCATGTAGGGAGGACATATTACAGATACACTGCACCCCCTCATGTAGGGAGGACATACTACAGATACACTGCACCTCCTCATGTAGGGAGGACATAATACAGACACACTGCACCTCCTCATGTAGGGAGGACACACTACAGATACACTGCCCTCATGTAGGGAGGACATACTACAGATACACTGCCCTCATGTAGGGAGGACATACTACAGATACACTGCCCTCATGTAGGGAGGACATACTACAGACACACTGCACCCCCTCAGATAGGGAGGACATACTACAGACACACTGCACCCCCTCAGGTAGGTAGGGCATACTACAGACACACTGCCCTCATGTAGGGAGGACATACTACAGACACACTGCACCCCCTCAGGTAGGTAGGTCACACTACGGGGAGGTTCACATAATGTCCTTGTCCCATAGTGGTGAAAACAGACTAGTTGTGCAGTATTGTTTCTTTGGTGATTTTCGGTCAGTTTAGTTGGTTAGGATCCACATTAGCTGTTCCTCATGCAGTGCCTACTCTTTCTGGAGTTCACTTTCCCTTATACCTGAAAGACCAGAAAATGTCACCTTTGACATTTAGATTTACCCTCTCTGAGTCAGCTGTAAATACTGTATTTTGGGATGCACTCCTCTTACCAACTCTCCATCCCTTTCTACCTCTCTTTCTCTCTCTCTTGTGCTCTCCCTCTGTCTAATCCTCCATCTCTCTCCCTCTCTCTCTCTCCCTCTCTCCCTCTCTCTCACTCCCTCTGTCTAATCCTCATCTCTCTCCCTCTCCCTCTCTCCCTCTCCCTCACTCCCTCTGTCTAATCCTCCATCTCTCTCCCTCTCTCCCTCTCTCTCTACCTCTCCCTCTCTCTCCATCACTCCCTCTCTCTAACCCTCCATCTCTCTCCCTCCCTTTCTTTCCCTATCTCAATCTCTCTCTCGCCATCTCTCTCTGTGTCTCTCTCCCTCCATCCCTCCTTCTCTCTCTCCCTTCATCTCTCTCGCTCGATCCCTCTCCTGCTCTCTCTCTGTTTCTCTTTCTACAGGGTGATCAGTCGAGCCCCAGGTCTGAAGCTGGTAGTGGAGACTCTAATAACGTCTCTGAAACCTATAGGAAACATTGTCCTTATCTGCTGTGCTTTCTTCATCATATTTGGTATCCTGGGGGTTCAGGTAGGGGCTGTTATCTTTGGAGTACTTGTCTCTCCATCTTTCTTGCTCTGTTTTCCTTGTTCCTTCATTTTATCAATATTTCACATTCCCTGTCTTTCTCCTCCAACATATACCCTGTCTTTCTCCTCCAACATATACCCTCTGTCTCCTTCAACATATACCCTGTCTTTCTCCTCCAACATATACCCTGTCTTTCTCCTCCAACATATACCCTGTCTTTCTCCTCCAACATATACCCTGTCTTTCTCCTCCAACATATACCCTGTCTTTCTCCTTCAACATATACCCTGTCTTTCTCCTCCAACATATACCCTGTCTTTCTGTGTCTCTGTTTCCTCACCTTCCTCCCACAGTTGTCTGTCCCTCAGTCTCTGTCCCTTCTCTGTCTTTATCAGTCTTTGCCACCAGTCTTCCTCTATCTCTCTCTCAATTCCCTAAATCATTCTTGACCATCTATGTAATGACCTCCATATTATTCCATCAAGTGTGTCTATCCTTTGATAATGACATATGAAAGAAACCACTTATATAGTAACAACAATACATCTGAAGTGGCTCTGTCCATTGTTCCCATTGTTCCCTGGCAGCTGTTCAAAGGGAAGTTCTTCTACTGCTTTGGCCCCGACGTCAAGAACATCACCAACAAGTCTGACTGTCTGCAGGCCAACTACAAATGGGTTCATCACAAGTACAACTTTGACAACCTGGGACAGGTAAGGATTTCTCCCATTATCAATTTCAGACGAGGTGTCAAACTGATGGACATGGTGAATGGACCAGTATGAAATACTGAACTGATGGGCATGGTGAATGGACCAGTATGAAATACTGAACTGATGGACATGGTGAATGGACCAGTATGAAATACTGAACTGATGGACATGGTGAATGGACCAGTATGAAATACTGAACTGATGGGCATGGTGAATGGACCAGTATGAAATACTGAACTGATGGACATGGTGAATGGACCAGTATGAAATACTGAACTGATGGACATGGTGAATGCACCAGTATGAAATACTGAACTGATGGACATGGTGAATGGACCAGTATGAAATACTGAACTGATGGACATGGTGAATGGACCAGTATGAAATACTGAACTGATGGACATGGTGAATGGACCAGTATGAAATACTGAACTGATGGACATGGTGAATGGACCAGTATGAAATACTGAACTGATGGACATGGTGAATGGACCAGTATGAAATACTGAACTGGTGGACATGGTGAATGGACCAGTATGAAATACTGAACTGGTGGACATGGTGAATGGACCAGTATGAAATACTGAACTGATGGACATGGTGAATGGACCAGTATGAAATACTGAACTGATGGACATGGTGAATGGACCAGTATGAAATACTGAACTGATGGACATGGTGAATGGACCAGTATGAAATACTGAACTGATGGACATGGTGAATGGACCAGTATGAAATACTGAACTGATGGACATGGTGAATGGACCAGTATGAAATACTGAACTGATGGACATGGTGAATGGACCAGTATGAAATACTGAACTGATGGACATGGTGAATGGACCAGTATGAAATACTGAACTGATGGACATGGTGAATGGACCAGTATGAAATACTGAACTGATGGACATGGTGAATGGACCAGTATGAAATACTGAACTGATGGACATGGTGAATGGACCAGTATGAAATACTGAACTGATGGACTGATGTATGTTTATATTCCATGTCTTTCATGTGTGTTCTGTCTGTCTGTGTATGTCTGCATTTCTGCATGTGTGTGTGTGTGTTCTGTGTGTATATGTGTGTGTGCGTTCTGTACCACAGGCTCTGATGTCCCTGTTTGTGCTGGCTTCAAAGGACGGTTGGGTCAACATCATGTACCATGGCCTGGATGCTGTAGGGGTGGACCAACAGGTAACTAGTCTAATAGTGGTCATCAAGTCTATCCATTATATTTCTATAGATGTATTATTTTTTCAGTTGTGTTGGCTGACTGATCTATCAGAGCATACTCAACTCCTTCTCTCCCGCTCCTCCTTCGACTAAACACTCACATGCACCACTCCTCTCTCTCTCCCTCCTTCTCCCCCTCCCTCGCCCCTCCCTCCCCATCTCTCCCTCCCTCTCCATCCCCCCTCCCTCCCTCCCTCTCTCCCCCCCTCTCCCCTCCCTGCCTCCCTCCCTCTCCATCCCCCCTCTCCCCTCCCTCCCTCTCGCTCCCCTCCCCCTCTCCCCTCCCTCTCCATCCCCCCTCTCCCTTCCCTCCCTCCCTCTCTGCCTTTAGCCAGTGATCAACAACAGTCCATGGATGCTCCTCTACTTCATCTCCTTCCTCCTCATCGTCAGTTTCTTCGTTCTGAACATGTTTGTGGGCGTGGTAGTGGAGAACTTCCACAAGTGCCGTCAGAACCAGGAAGTGGAAGAGGCTAAAAGGAGAGAGGATAAACGACGGAGACGCATGGAGAAGAAGAGGAGGGGTAAGGGAGAGACGGGAAGAAGAGATAGTACAAGGTGCCTGGAGAGAGAGAGGGCGAGAGAGGGATAGAGGGAGGATGAGAGGGAGAAAGGGAGAGAGGGAGTGGGAGGGAGAGAGGGTGAGAGGGTGAAAGGGAGAAAGGGATGGAGGGAGGGTGAGAGAAGGTGAGAGGGAGAAAGGGATGGAGGGATGGAGGGAGGGTGAGAGAGGGTGAGAGGGAGAAAGGGATGGAGGGAGGGTGAGAGAGGGTGAAAGGGAGAAAGGGATGGAGGGAGGGTGAGAGAGGGTGAAAGGGAGAAAGGGATGAAGGGAGGGTGAGAGGGTGAAAGGGGGAAAGGGATGGAGGGAGGGTGAGAGAGGGTGAAAGGGAGAAAGGGATGGAGGGAGGGTGAGAGGGTGAAAGGGAGAAAGGGATGGAGGGGGGGGTGAGAGAGGGTGAAAGGGATGGAGGGAGGGTGAGAGAGGGGGAAAGGGAGAAAGGGAGGGTGAGAGAGGGTGAAAGGGATGGAGGGAGGGTGAGAGAGGGTGAAAGGGAGAAAGGGAGGGTGAGAGAGGGTGAGAGGGTGAGAGGGAGAAAGGGATGGAGGGAGGGTGAGAGAGTGTGAAAGGGAGAAAGGGAGGGGGGAGGGAGGATGAGAGGGAGAGAGAGAGGGTGAGAGGGACAGAGAGAGGGTGAGAGGGAGAAAGGGAGGGAGGGTGAGAGAGGGTGAAAGGGAGAGAGGGAGAAAGGGTGTGAGAGAGAAAGGGAGGGTGAGAGGGAGAGAGAGAGAGAGAGAGAGGGATGGGGGAGAGAAGAACAGACAGAGATAGATCATCAATGATTGTGTGAATTGTTTATGAGTATTACTCTTGACAGGAGGACATCACAGGAATGCTTTTGAATAGTGTACAGTAATACTATGTATAAAGCACTATTACCTGTGTTTGTCTCCCCTTGCCAGATGCCCAGAAGATCCCCTACTATGCCAGCTACAGCCCCCTCCGCCTGTGGATCCACACTCTGTGTACCACCTACTACCTAGACCTCTTCATCACCTTCATCATCTGTATCAACGTCATCACCATGTCACTGGAACACTACAGCCAGCCACGAGTAAGACTGGAGGGAGCGGTGTACATGTGTGGGTGGGGGTGGGGGGGTACAGAAAGACAGAGTGTCATGAGTTTTCATGTACACAGTACCATATGTGACTCCTTCTCTCTGTCTCTCTCTCCCCTTCCCTCCCACCTCCTTCTCTCTCTCCCCTCCCTCCCACCTCCTCTCTCTCCCCCTCCCTCTCACCTTCTCTCTCTCTCTCTCTCCTCCCTCCCACCATCTCCTTCTCTCTCCCCCTCCCTTCCACCTCCTCTCTCTCCCCCTCCCACCTCCTTCTCCCCCCTCCCCCTCCCTCCCTCCCACCTCCTCTCTCTTTCCCTCTCTCTCACCTCCTTCTCTCTCTCTTCTCCCTCCTACCATCTCCTTCTCCCTCCCCCTTCCTCCCACCCCCTTCTCTCTCTCCATCCCCCTCCTTCCCTCCCACCTCCTCTCTCTCCCCCTCCCACCTCCTTCTCTCCCCCTCCCCCCTCCCTCCCTCCCACCTCCTCTCTCTCTCCCTCTCTCTCACCTCCTTCTCTCTCTCTCTCTCCTCCCTCCCACCATCTCCTTCTCTCTCCCCCTTCCTCCCACCTCCTTCTCTCTCTCCCTCCCCCTTCCTCCCTCTCTCCCACCTCCTCTCTCTCCCCCTCCCTCTCACCTCCTCTCTCTCTCCTCCCTCCCTCCCACCCACCATCTCCTTCTCTCTCTCCTTCTCCCTCCCACCTCCTTCTCTCTCTCCCCCTCCCTCCTACCTCCTTCTCCCACCCACCTCTTTCTCTCTCTCCCCCCCAACTCTTTCTCTCTCTCCCCCTTCCTCTCACCTCCTTCTCTCTTTCCCCTCCCTCCCTCCCTCCTCCTCTCTCTCTCTCCCCCCCCCCTTCCACCTCCTTCTCTCTCTGTCTCTCAGTCTCTGGATCTAGTATTGAAGTACTGTAACTATTTCTTCACATCCACCTTTGTACTGGAGACCCTCCTGAAGCTCACCGCCTTTGGCTTCCGACGCTTCTTTAAAGACAGGTAGTTACAGGGCCACACTGACTTACTGAATAAACACTGTATTCACTGCTGCACTGTGTGTGTGTGTTTGCGCATGTCAGTCATCTCAGTGTGTATGATTCATACAGAGTATATGATTCATAGCTGCCCTTCTTAACCACAACTCCATTAGAAAATAGTTATTCTGACTTCAATGGTACTTCCTGGTAGTGTCATAGCTTTACTATAGCTGAACTATAGCTGGGATACTTCAATGGTACTTCCTGGTAGTGTCATAGCTTTACTATAGCTGAACTATAGCTGGGATACTTCAATGGTACTTCCTGGTAGTGTCATAGCTTTACTATAGCTGAACTATAGCTGGGATACTTCAATGGTACTTCCTGGTAGTGTCATAGCTTTACTATAGCTGAACTATAGCTGGGATACTTCAATTGTACTTCCTGGTAGTGTCATAGCTGAACTATAGCTGAACTATAGCTGGGATACTTCAATTGTACTTCCTGGTATTGTCATAGCTTTAATATAGCTGAAATATAGCTGGGATACTTAAATTGTACTTCCTGGTATTGTCATAGCTTTACTATAGCTGAACTATAGCTGGGATACTTCAATGGTACTTCCTGGTAGTGTCATAGCTTTACTATAGCTGAACTATAGCTGGGATACTTCAATTGTACTTCCTGGTATTGTCATAGCTTTACTATAGCTGAACTATAGCTGGGATACTCTCTGGATAGTCATACAGATACTGTTGAGCTACTGAATAAACACCATCCGCACTGCTACACTGGGGACACTGTGTGTGTTTTCTCACTCTGTGTGATTCATAGTAGTAATGCCACAGCCGTAATATAACCAGGATGCTCTCTCTGTACTAAATGGTACTAGTAAAGGTGACTGAATTAAATACGCTGCACTGGGGACACTGTTTGTGTCATCTCACTCTATGATTCATAGTGTTTGCTGTACTGTAGGTAGTTAAAGTTAGGGTTAAAGTTAGGTTGACAGGTTAGGGTTAAAGTTAGGTTGACAGGTTAGGGTTAAGGTTAGGTTTAAAGGTTAGGTTTAAGGTTAGGTTTAAAGGTTAGAGTTAAGGTTAGGTTTAAATGCTAGGTTAACGTTAGGTTTAAAGGTTAGGTAGGTTAGGGTCAAGGTTGGGTTTAAAGGCTGTGCCAGCTAGTGACCACTCTGCAGAGCTGCCTCCAGAACAATATTCATGATGCTAATCTGCTATACTTACATTGTGTGTAGATGTATCATTGTCCATTTCATCAGATGCAGAATAACTATAGTTAGTACACTCCTCTATCCTCATCTCTGACCCATCTCTGACACATTCCTGACCCATCTCTGACCCATCTCTGACCCATTCCTGACCCATCTCTGAATCATCTCTGACCCATTCCTGACCCATCTCTGACCCATCTCTGACCCATCTCTGACATATCTCTGACCCATTCCTGACCCATCTCTGAATCATCTGTGACCCATTCCTGACCCATCTCTGACCCATTCCTGACCCATCTCTGACCCATCTCTGACCCATCTCTGAATCATCTCTGAATCATCTCTGAATCATCTCTGACCCATTCCTGACCCATTCCTGACCCATCTCTGACCCATCCCTGACCCATTCCTGACCCATCTCTGACCCATTCCTGACCCATCTCTGAATCATCTCTGACCCATTCCAGACCAATCTCTGACCCATCTCTGACCCATCTCTGACCCATCTCTGACCCATTCCAGACCCATTCAGGACCATCTCTGACCCATTCCAGACCCATTCATGACCATCTCTGACCCATTCCAGACCCATTCATGACCATCTCTGACCCATTCCTGACCCATTCATGACCATCTCTGACTCATTCCTGACCCATTCATGACCATCTCTGTCCCATTCCAGACCCATTCATAACCATCTCTGACCCATTCCTGACCCATTCCAGACCCATTCATGACCATCTCTGTCCCATTCCAGACCCATTCATAACCATCTCTGACCCATTCCTGATCCATTCCAGACCCATTCATGACCATCTCTGACCCATTCCAGACCCATTCATGACCATCTCTGACCCATTCCTGACCCATTCCTGACCCATTCCTGACCCATGGTCTCAATCAGGAAACAGAAATCACAGAAGAATCTCTCTGCCTCCATACAGTCTAATATCTCACCCTCACTGTGAGCAATATGGTGGAGCAGTGATTTCTCCCATTCTATTATTACTGTTATTAATTCAATTACACCCACATTACTGTTAACAGGACCCAGATCAACCCACTCACAGATACATGGAGCATCACTAGAGCCATTCCTACTCATTCTCTTTCTCTAATTGTTTTCCCATTCAACATAATGGGTTACTGATGAAGCAGATAGATTGTGGCTGATGTTGGATATCAATTAATTTCATTGACTCAGTACTGAATGGTTGGTGCTGAACTGCTGCTGCTGTTGACAACACATACACGTTGAAGATGTTGATGTGAACAAAACACAAACATTTACCTGGTGCTTTAATGGTACTGACCCATTTTCTATGATGGAAGTAGAGAAAGAGGGAGAGGGGGTGGGAGGGGAGGGGGGTAGAAGAGAAAAGAGGGGGAGGAGGGGTCGGAAGAGAGAGAGGAGATAAAATAAATGAGAAAGAGGTAAAGGATGGAGAGAGAGAGAGAGAAAAAGGAAGAGAGAGTACAGGGGGTAGAGAGAGAAATGTATGTTAGTGTGATTGGGAAGCACCTCGTCTCTTTTCTGTGGCATCTGGCAGGACAGTCTCTCTGCGTACTCAGTCTGAGTTTTCTCAGCATGTCTTAAACTGGGACATAGTGGAGATGCAGGCAGGTGGAAACATTCTGGGTTACTGGGCACACACACACCACACACACCACACACACACACACACACACACACACACACACACACACACACACACACACACACACACACACACACACACACACACACACACCACACACACTAACACACACCACACACACCTCACACACACCCCACACACACACACACACACACACACACACACACACACACACACACACACACACACACACACACACACACACACACACACACACACACACACACACACACACACACACACACACACACGTCTGTACCTGTACAGTACATGAATGACCCTGATGGAACATGGCCTCCAGTGTGACGACCCTTTGCTCTCTGACTCTGTGTGTAGGTGGAATCAGTTGGATCTGGCCATCGTGTTGCTGTCAGTGATGGGCATCACTCTGGAGGAGATCGACTACAGCGCTTCTCTCCCCATCAACCCTACCATCATACGCATCATGAGGGTGTTGAGGATCGCACGAGGTAACGAGGGAGGGAGGGAGGGAAGTAGGAGGAGCGAGAAGGAGGGAGAGAGAGAAGAAGAAGTGCATTTGAGTGTTTAGTCGGACCCTGGCACACACACACACACACACACACACAGTACAACACCTTTTCTACTCACGCCCCTCTGAAATCTATGGATAGCATGACCCAGTGTACAGACCCAGTGTTCAGACCCGGTGTTCAGACCCAGTGTTCAGACCCAGTGTTCAGACCCGGTGTACAGACCCAGTGTTCAGACCCAATGTTCAGACCCAGTGTACAGACCCAGTGTACAGACCCAGTGTACAGACCCAGTGTTCAGACCCAGTGTATAGACCCAGTGTACAGACCCAGTGTATAGACCCAGTGTACAGACCCAGTGTACAGACCCAGTGTTCAGACCCAGTGTACAGACCCAGTATACAGCAGATCACTGCTTCATCATTAATCCTACCAATGCTACAGCTCATGACTAATGGTTGGGCCAGTGGGAGGGCCATGAGCGAGCGAGAGTGTATGTGTGTATGACAGTGTCTGTGAGTGTGTGTGTGTGTGTATGACATTGTTTGTGAGTGCGTGTGTGTGTATGACAGTGTCTGTGAGAGTGTGTGTGTGTATGACAGTGTCTGTGAGAGTGTGTGTGTGTATGACAGTGTCTGTGAGAGTGTGTGTGTGTATGACAGTGTGTGTGTGTGTGTATGACAGTGTCTGTGAGAGTGTGTGTGTGTGTGTATGACAGTATCTGTGAGAGTGTGTGTGTGTGTGTGTGTGTGTGTGTGTGTGTGTGTGTATGACAGTGTCTGTGAGAGTGTGTGTGTATGACAGTGTCTGTGAGAGTGTGTGTGTGTGTATGACAGTGTCTGTGAGAGGGTGTGTGTGTATGACAGTGTCTGTGAGAGTGTGTGTGTGTATGACAGTGTCTGTGAGAGCGTGTGTGTGTATGACAGTGTCTGTGAGAGTGTGTGTGTGTATGACAGTGTCTGTGAGAGTGTGTGTGTGTATGACAGTGTCTGTGAGAGGGTGTGTGTGTATGACAGTGTCTGTGAGAGTGTGTGTGTGTATGACAGTGTCTGTGAGAGCGTGTGTGTGTATGACAGTGTCTGTGAGAGTGTGTGTGTGTATGACAGTGTCTGTGAGAGCGTGTGTGTGTATGACAGTGTCTGTGAGAGTGTGTGTGTGCATGACAGTGTCTGTGAGAGCGTGTGTGTGTATGACAGTGTCTGTGAGAGTGTGTGTGTGTATGACAGTGCCTGTGAGAGTGTGTGTGTGTATGACAGTGTCTGTGAGAGTGTGTGTGTATGACAGTGTCTGTGAGAGCGTGTGTGTGTATGACAGTGTCTGTGAGAGTGTGTGTGTGTATGACAGTGTCTGTGAGAGCGTGTGTGCTGGGTATAAATTTAGCTGTGACCTTTCGGAGGCTGGATGTTTCCCGTTTAGTCCAGAATTGAACCGGAGGGAATTCCCTAAATGCCCGGCATTTATAATCTTCACCTCTCCCCAGCCCTCATCATAACCTTTTTCTCTATTTCTGTCTTTCTGCCCCTCTCTCTCTCTCTCTCTCTCTCTCTCTCTCTCTCTCTCTCTCTCTCTCTCTCTCTCTCTCTCTCTCTCTCTCTCTCTCTCTCTCTCTCTATCTATCTATTCTCTCCATCCCAGTTCTGAAGCTGCTGAAGATGGCTAAAGGAATGAGAGCTCTGCTGGATACGGTGGTCCAAGCTCTACCACAGGTACAACTGCACGCACACACACACACACAGATAAACAAACATTGGGTAAGCCAATACTATGACAATGCTCAACACGGGCCAAAACAGCCCCCTTCCCCCTCACACTGCCCTGGGAATCCATCCTAAGTTTGAGGCCTGGGGGAGAGAGCTGCGGTAGAAAAGGGAGTCCCAAACTGCAACTAGGAGCTGATCAATGACCAGGAATGTATAGCCTCTCTAGCTTTCTGGGCAGTGCTAATTGGTGACTCAGACTGGCCTCCCTGCCACACACGCACAAATTCACACACACACACACACACACACACACACACACACACACACACACACACACACACACACACACACACACACAATGCTACTAGGGTTGAATGAGAATTGCAGACAAACAGAGGGGCTGATTGAATGATTATGGCTAGCATTTTTATCTGTTTTTCAACAAGCTGTTCTACCAAGGGTTATTATGTAGATGATGGCAGCTGCAAACAATCAAATGAGATGATGATCTTCAAACAGTAGCTATATCTCTGTACATAATGTGGACAGTGTGTGCTTTCAGGACCATGGAGAGTGCTTTGGGAAAAAGACTATTCATAAAGAGTGCTGATCTAGGATCATGTCCCCCTGTTTTATTCATTAGGATCTAAAAGGATAAACTGATCCTAGATCAGTACTCGTATTCTGAGACACTATGAATACCGCCCTGGTCTAGATACAGCCCCTAGGCCCATAACCACTACTGCCTAGGCACCTCATGTAGATGTGAAAGGATTTGACATCATGCAATATGGAAGTAGCTCAACCTTTCACTCTAATATGCTTGGACGGAGTTTGACCATATTGCATACACCTCTCATATCCTTTCTGATCTCTACAAGTGGCTAGGGGTTGTTTCTGGCTGGGGTACACTGATATTAATACCTCTACTACATTAAGACATGAGGTGTGGGTTATTAGATCTGGTTGGGCTGGAAAGACATGACTCCTTTTCCTAATAAGGTTTGGTCCCGACCACATCATTCCCACAGAGAAAGAGAGAGAGAGAGAGAGAAAGAGAGAGAGGTAGAGAGTGAGTGAAAGAGAGCAGGCAGGGAGAACAGGCAATGAGAAGGAAGGAGTGTAGGGAAGACGGAGGTAAGGCAGAACGGATCTCCTCTCCTCCGCTGCTATCGATCCCTGTCTCATTAACACAGGACCCTGGGTCGTCTCCCCAAGGGCATCAGGCAAGTAATTAACACCAAGGTGATTAAAGAGGTGTGTGTGTGTGTTTGTATCCTTAAATGTGTGTGTGTGTGTGTGTGTGTGTGTGTGTGTGTGTGTGTGTGTGTGTGTGTGTGTGTGTGTGTGTGTGATGAGAGGAGACAATCAGTCTGCTATAGTTACATCTTGAGAAGGAGGTGAAAAATCACCTGCCAGGGTAGTGTTACACACTGTCAAGACTGAGAGTAATGGTGTTCCATGGAGAAGCCCCTGACAGATGTTAGCTAGCTAGCTGAAGGTAACACTCAAACACATTATGACCGACACCATCTCTTATCAAAGAATCTGCCTAAAATGTGTCACATTACCCAACTAGAATCAGCCATTATCTAACATTATCCCATTTCTCCCCAACTGAGCTAAAATGGCTACCATCTGCTGTTCACTAGATGGTAGTGGTGTCGTTCAGTCACATCACATCACCACTAAAGCCAGTTGTTTTCTCTCCTCCAGGGGCTGGGTGATAAACTTCAGATATAGCCTATGTCAGTAGGCAACGCTGCGTGAATATCACCATTTCTGCTTTCTAAAAGCTAATTACGAGTGCTCACAGCGACATCTTGTACCATTCTCTTAGCTACTAATTTTTTTTATCCCAGTGATGTTTTTTTCTCCAGAAAATACAGACTTCCTTAAAACTAGTCCCTTGGCCGGGAGAGATTAGCTATCCCCTCACACTATCCCCTCGCTAGCTAACATTAGCATTGGGGACCAAAACACAGTAAAAGTGAATGGATCCTGGCTAGCATAGCATGCTCTTAGCTACGTGCACAGATCAAAGTAAATTCAAGACTCACTTATCACTGACCCAGGTTTCACCCGACATAAATTCACCCTTTGTTTGTCTCTTCCTTGCTTGGATCACCCCTCATAGAATCATGTCATTAAGAATCACAGATCATTAAATTGATCTCAATGGAATAGTGCTATTATCAGAGGTGCTTAAATCATCCCCAGTAGTGTGAGATCTACACTCCCTGGTAGATACATCACTAATCAACTGTGACACAGGTAGCTGGGGAGAGCTTGCATTAGTTCTGGCCCAAAGGGAACTCGGTATCATACTGAGACAGTCTGACGAGAGACTGAGACTGACAGTATGACAAACAAAGTCTGGATCTAAAGTGCTTTAGAGATTTTTATAGAACTGTTACGTCACTACATAATTTCTACTTAAGTTAGACATTGCTGACCTGGGGCATGTTCAGTAGACCCAAACGGGAGAAAACCTTTTGAAATGGAGGTATTACCACCTGAGCTTGTCCACTAAGAACACACACTTTCCTTTGTTTGTTTCAAAAACTTTACCGGACGTTCAGTACCTGCTGAACACAACCTTGGTCTCTAACCCTCACTAAACACTCCTATCTTAATAAACCTGGGTCGTGTTCTTCTATGAAAAACAGCTTCACATCTGTGACTGTTTGTCTTGTGATTTGTTAGCCTGGTAGAGGCTAGATCAGGCTAGATCTGGATAGAGCAGGCTAGATCTGGATAGAGCAGACTAGATCAGGCTTTTTGGTATTTTTGGTATTTCATTAGGATCCCCATTAGCTGTTGAGAAAGCAGCAGCTACTCTTCCTGGGTCCACACAAAACATGGAACATGACATAATACAGAACATTAATGGACTAAAACAACTCAAGGACAGAACTACATTAAAACAATGTAAAGGCACACATAGCCTAGTGTAACGGTTTTCTTCGTGAGAAGGAGAGTCGGACCAAAATGCGGCGTGTAGATTGCGATCCATGTTTATTGTGACTATAGCAACATGAATCCAAATACAAACAGTGCAAAATAATAAACGTAATGAAAACCGAAACAGCCTAAACTGGTGCAAACTAACACTAAGGACAATCACCCACGACAAACTCAAAGAATATGGCTGCCTAAATATGGTTCCCAATCAGAGACAACGATAAACACCTGCCTCTGATTGAGAACCACTTCAGACAGCCATAGACTTAGCTAGAACACCCCACTAGCTACAATCCCCACACATACACACCACATACAAAAACCCATGCCACACCCTGGCCTGACCAAATAAATAAAGATAAACACAAAATACTTTGACCAGGGTGTGACAGAACCCCCCCCCTAAGGTGCGGACTCCCGAACGCACCTCAAAACAATAGGGAGGGTCCGGGTGGGCGTCTGTCCATGGTGGCGGCTCCGGTGCGGGACGTGGACCCCACTCAATCAATGTCTTAGTCCCTTCTCCTCGCGTCCCTGGATAGTCCACCCTCGCCGCCGACCATGGCCTAGTAGTCCTCACCCAGAACCCCACTGGACTGAGGAGCAGATCGGGACTGAGGGGCAGCTCGGGACTGAGGCAGCTCGGGACTGAGGGGAAGCTCAGGAGTGAGAGGAAGCTCAGGAGTGAGAGGAAGCTCAGGCAGGTTGATGAATCTACCTGGCTGGCTGGTGGTTTCGGCAGATCCTGGCTGACTGGCAGATCTGGAAGAGTCTGGTCGACTGGCAGATCTTGAAGAGTCTGGTCGACTGGCAGATCTTGAAGAGTCTGGTCGACTGGCAGATCTGGAAGAGTCTGGTCGACTGGCAGATCTGGAAGAGTCTGGTCGACTGGCAGATCTGGAAGAGTCTGGTCGACTGGCAGATCTGGAAGAGTCTGGTCGACTGGCAGATCTGGAAGAGTCTGGTCGACTGGCAGATCTGGAAGATTCTGGTCGACTGGCGGATCTGGAAGATTCTGGTCGACTGGCGGATCTGGAAGATTCTGGTCGACTGGCGGATCTGGAAGATTCTGGTCGACTGGCAGATCTGGAAGAGTCTGGTCGACTGGCAGATCTGGAAGAGTCTGGTCGACTGGCAGATCTGGGAGAGTCTGGTCGACTGGCAGATCTGGAAGAGTCTGGTCGACTGGCAGATCTGGAAGAGTCTGGTCGACTGGCAGCTCTGGCTGCTCCATGCTGACTGGCTGCTCCATGCTGACTGGCAGCTCTGGCTGCTCCATGCTGACTGGCTGCTCCATGCTGACTGGCTGCTCTGGCTGCTCCATGCTGACTGGCTGCTCCATGCTGACTGGCTGCTCCATGCTGACTGGCGGCCCTGGCTGCTCCATGCTGACTGGCGGCCCTGGCTGCTCCATGCTGACTGGCGGCCCTGGCTGCTCCATGCTGACTGGCGGCCCTGGCTGCTCCATGCTAACTGGCAGCTCTGGCGGCTCCTTGCAGACTGGCAGCTCTGGCGGCTCCTTGCAGACTGGCAGCTCTGGCGGCATCCTGCAGACAGGCAGCTCTGGCGGCTCCTTGCAGACTGGCAGCTCCTTACAGACTGGCAGCTCTATGCAGACTGGCAGCTCCTTGCAGACTGGCAGCTCCATGCTAACTGGCAGCTCTATGCTAACTGGCAGCTCTATGCTAACTGGCAGCTCTATGCTAACTGGCAGCTCTATGCTAACTGGCAGCTCTATGCTAACTGGCAGCTCTGAACAGGCGGGAGACTCCGGCAGCGCTGTAGAGAAGGAAGGCTCTAACAGCGCTAAACAGGCGGGAGACTCCGACAGCGCTGGAGAGGAGGAGGGCTCCGACAGCGCTGGACAGGCGAGGCGCACTATAGGCCTGATGCGTGGTGCTGGCACTGGTGGTACTGGGCCGAGGACACGCACAGGAAGCCTGGTGCGGGGAGCTGCTACCGGAGGGCTGGGGTGTGGAGGTGGCACAGGATGGGTTAGACCGTGAAGGCGTACTGGAGATCTTGAGAGCGGTGCTGGCACAGGACGTGCAAGGCTAGGGAGGTGCACAGGAGGCCTGGTACGTGAGACTGGCACCATCTTAACCAGCCGACTAACACGCACCTCAGGACGAGTATGGAGCGCTGACCCAGGTGCCATCAAATCCCCGACACGCTCCGTCGGGCGAATTCCATGTTTAAAACACCAACACAGCAACTCCCTCATTTCTCTCTCCTCCAATTTCCCCATTAACTCCTTCACAGTCTCTGTTTCGCTCACCTCCAACACCGGCTCTGGTCTCCTCCTTGGCTCCTCACGATAAACAGGGAGAGTTGGCTCAGGTCTGGCTCCTGACTCTGCCACACTCTCCCTGAGCCCCCCCCCAAGAAATTTTTGGGGCTGACTATGGGGCCTCCGTCCGCGCCGCCTTGCTTGCTTCGCAAACTCCATTCTCCTATATCCTTCCGCGCACTGCTCCATCGAATCCCAGGCGGGCTCCGGCACTCTCCCTGGGTCGACCGCCCACCTGTCTATCTCCTCCCAAGAAGTATAGTCCATACTGTACTCCACTTTGGGCTGTTCTTGCCTGTTGACACGCTGCTTGGTCCCTTTGTGGTGGGTGATTCTGTAACGGTTTTCTTCGTGAGAAGGAGAGTCGGACCAAAATGCGGCGTGTAGATTGCGATCCATGTTTATTGTGACTATAGCAACATGAATCCAAATACAAACAGTGCAAAATAATAAACGTAATGAAAACCGAAACAGCCTAAACTGGTGCAAACTAACACTAAGGACAATCACCCACGACAAACTCAAAGAATATGGCTGCCTAAATATGGTTCCCAATCAGAGACAACGATAAACACCTGCCTCTGATTGAGAACCACTTCAGACAGCCATAGACTTAGCTAGAACACCCCACTAGCTACAATCCCCACACATACACACCACATACAAAAACCCATGCCACACCCTGGCCTGACCAAATAAATAAAGATAAACACAAAATACTTTGACCAGGGTGTGACAGAACCCCCCCCCTAAGGTGCGGACTCCCGAACGCACCTCAAAACAATAGGGAGGGTCCGGGTGGGCGTCTGTCCATGGTGGCGGCTCCGGTGCGGGACGTGGACCCCACTCAATCAATGTCTTAGTCCCTTCTCCTCGCGTCCCTGGATAGTCCACCCTCGCCGCCGACCATGGCCTAGTAGTCCTCACCCAGAACCCCACTGGACTGAGGAGCAGATCGGGACTGAGGGGCAGCTCGGGACTGAGGCAGCTCGGGACTGAGGGGAAGCTCAGGAGTGAGAGGAAGCTCAGGAGTGAGAGGAAGCTCAGGCAGGTTGATGAATCTACCTGGCTGGCTGGTGGTTTCGGCAGATCCTGGCTGACTGGCAGATCTGGAAGAGTCTGGTCGACTGGCAGATCTTGAAGAGTCTGGTCGACTGGCAGATCTTGAAGAGTCTGGTCGACTGGCAGATCTGGAAGAGTCTGGTCGACTGGCAGATCTGGAAGAGTCTGGTCGACTGGCAGATCTGGAAGAGTCTGGTCGACTGGCAGATCTGGAAGAGTCTGGTCGACTGGCAGATCTGGAAGAGTCTGGTCGACTGGCAGATCTGGAAGATTCTGGTCGACTGGCGGATCTGGAAGATTCTGGTCGACTGGCGGATCTGGAAGATTCTGGTCGACTGGCGGATCTGGAAGATTCTGGTCGACTGGCAGATCTGGAAGAGTCTGGTCGACTGGCAGATCTGGAAGAGTCTGGTCGACTGGCAGATCTGGGAGAGTCTGGTCGACTGGCAGATCTGGAAGAGTCTGGTCGACTGGCAGATCTGGAAGAGTCTGGTCGACTGGCAGCTCTGGCTGCTCCATGCTGACTGGCTGCTCCATGCTGACTGGCAGCTCTGGCTGCTCCATGCTGACTGGCTGCTCCATGCTGACTGGCTGCTCTGGCTGCTCCATGCTGACTGGCTGCTCCATGCTGACTGGCTGCTCCATGCTGACTGGCGGCCCTGGCTGCTCCATGCTGACTGGCGGCCCTGGCTGCTCCATGCTGATTGGCGGCCCTGGCTGCTCCATGCTGACTGGCGGCCCTGGCTGCTCCATGCTAACTGGCAGCTCTGGCGGCTCCTTGCAGACTGGCAGCTCTGGCGGCTCCTTGCAGACTGGCAGCTCTGGCGGCATCCTGCAGACAGGCAGCTCTGGCGGCTCCTTGCAGACTGGCAGCTCCTTACAGACTGGCAGCTCTATGCAGACTGGCAGCTCCTTGCAGACTGGCAGCTCCATGCTAACTGGCAGCTCTATGCTAACTGGCAGCTCTATGCTAACTGGCAGCTCTATGCTAACTGGCAGCTCTATGCTAACTGGCAGCTCTATGCTAACTGGCAGCTCTGAACAGGCGGGAGACTCCGGCAGCGCTGTAGAGAAGGAAGGCTCTAACAGCGCTAAACAGGCGGGAGACTCCGACAGCGCTGGAGAGGAGGAGGGCTCCGACAGCGCTGGACAGGCGAGGCGCACTATAGGCCTGATGCGTGGTGCTGGCACTGGTGGTACTGGGCCGAGGACACGCACAGGAAGCCTGGTGCGGGGAGCTGCTACCGGAGGGCTGGGGTGTGGAGGTGGCACAGGATGGGTTAGACCGTGAAGGCGTACTGGAGATCTTGAGAGCGGTGCTGGCACAGGACGTGCAAGGCTAGGGAGGTGCACAGGAGGCCTGGTACGTGAGACTGGCACCATCTTAACCAGCCGACTAACACGCACCTCAGGACGAGTATGGAGCGCTGACCCAGGTGCCATCAAATCCCCGACACGCTCCGTCGGGCGAATTCCATGTTTAAAACACCAACACAGCAACTCCCTCATTTCTCTCTCCTCCAATTTCCCCATTAACTCCTTCACAGTCTCTGTTTCGCTCACCTCCAACACCGGCTCTGGTCTCCTCCTTGGCTCCTCACGATAAACAGGGAGAGTTGGCTCAGGTCTGGCTCCTGACTCTGCCACACTCTCCCTGAGCCCCCCCCCAAGAAATTTTTGGGGCTGACTATGGGGCCTCCGTCCGCGCCGCCTTGCTTGCTTCGCAAACTCCATTCTCCTATATCCTTCCGCGCACTGCTCCATCGAATCCCAGGCGGGCTCCGGCACTCTCCCTGGGTCGACCGCCCACCTGTCTATCTCCTCCCAAGAAGTATAGTCCATACTGTACTCCACTTTGGGCTGTTCTTGCCTGTTGACACGCTGCTTGGTCCCTTTGTGGTGGGTGATTCTGTAACGGTTTTCTTCGTGAGAAGGAGAGTCGGACCAAAATGCGGCGTGTAGATTGCGATCCATGTTTATTGTGACTATAGCAACATGAATCCAAATACAAACAGTGCAAAATAATAAACGTAATGAAAACCGAAACAGCCTAAACTGGTGCAAACTAACACTAAGGACAATCACCCACGACAAACTCAAAGAATATGGCTGCCTAAATATGGTTCCCAATCAGAGACAACGATAAACACCTGCCTCTGATTGAGAACCACTTCAGACAGCCATAGACTTAGCTAGAACACCCCACTAGCTACAATCCCCACACATACACACCACATACAAAAACCCATGCCACACCCTGGCCTGACCAAATAAATAAAGATAAACACAAAATACTTTGACCAGGGTGTGACACCTAGATATCAATACAGACACACAAACTATCTAGGTCAAATAGGGGAGAGGCGTTGTGCCGTGAGGTGTTGCTTTATCTGTTTTTTGAAACCAGGGCAGCTTTTTTGAGCAATATGTGATGGAACAGAGTTCCATGCAATAATGGCTCTATATAATACTGTACGCTTTCTTTAATTTGTTCTGAGTTTGGGGACTGTGAAAAGACCCCAGGGGGCATGTCTGGTGGGGTACATGTGTGTGTCAGAGCTTTGTGAAATTGACTATGCAAACAATTTGGGATTTTCAACACGTTAATGTTTCTTATAAAAAATAAAAAGTTATGCAATCAGTCTCTCCTCAGCTCTTAGGCAAGAGAGACTGGCATATATGTAGTATTTTTTATCTGCCCTCTGATTACAATGAAGAGCAAGACATGCTGCTCTGTTCTGGGCTAGCTGCAGCTTAACTAGGTCTTTCCTTGCAGCACTCAACCACACGACTGGACAATCAAGATGAGACAAAACTAGAGCCTACAGAGCTTGCTTTTTGGAGTGTGGTGTCAAAAAATCAGAGCATCTCATTATTACGGACAGACCTCTCTCCATCGTTACAAGCATTCAATCTATAGGTTTTGACAATGACAGTTTACAATTTAAGGTATCGCCAAGTAATTTAGTCTCCTCAACTTGTTCAACAGCCACACCATTAGTTTCCAGGTTCAGCTGAGGTCTAGAATTTAGGGAATGATTTGTACCAAATATAATGCTCTTAGTTTTAGAGATGTTCAGGACCAGTTTATTACTGGTCACCCATTCCAAAACAGACTGTAACTCTTTGTTAGGGGTTTCGGTGACTTTATTAGCTGTGGTTGCTGATGCGTATATGGTTGAATCATCAGCATACATGGACACACATGCTTTGTTTAATGCCAGTGGCAGGTCACTGGTAAAAATAGAAAAGAGTAGAGGGCCTAGAAAGCTGCCCTGCGGTACACCACACTTTATATGTTTGACATTGGAGAAGCTTCCATTAAAGAAAACACTTTGAGTTATATTAGATAGATAGCTCTGAATCCACGAGGTTGAAAAGCCAAAACACATATGTTTTTTCAACAAAAGTATATGGTCAATAATATCAAAGGCTGCACTGAAATCTAACAGTGCAGCTCCCACAATCTTCTTATTATCAATTTCTTTCAACCAATCATCAGTCATTTGTGTCAGTGCAGTACATGTTGAGTGCCCTTCTCTAAAAGCATGCTGAAAGTCTGTTGATCATTTGTTTACAGATAAATAGTATTGTATTTGGTCAAACACCATTTTTTCCAACAGTTTGCTACTGGTCTACTGTTAGAACCAGTAAAGGCCGCTTTAACACTCTTGGGTAGCAGAATTACTTTGTTCTTCCCTCCAGGCCTGAGGACTAAGAATTTCCTCTGGGGCTCAGATTAAAGATATGACAGATAGGAGTGGGTATAGAGTCAGCTACCATCCTCGGTAGCTTTCTATCTAAGTTGTCAATGCCAGGAGGTTTGTCATTATTGATCGATAACAATCATTTCCCAACTCTCCCAAACTAACTTTACAAAATTCAAACTTGAAACGCTCTTCTTTCATTATTTGTTGTTTTTAAATGCATGAATACGATGGCTCACTGTTTGTTGTTGGCATTTCCTTCCTAAGTTTGCCCACTTTGCCAATGACATAATCATTAAAATAATTGGCAACATCAAATGGTTTTGTGATGAATAAGCCATCTGATTCGAATTGCTCTTTCTGCCCATAATTCCATTTAAAGTAAATTTACAGTAAGTCAGCCAGTCAGATGTGCAGCCAGACTTATTAGCCACTCTTTTTGCCCCATCTCTTTCAACCATACAGTTTCCTCATCAATTCATTGAGCCTTAACAGTTCTAACAGTCATTTTCGTAATAGGTGCATGTTTATCAATAATTGGAAAAAACAATTTCATAAATCCATCAAGTGCAGCGTCTGGATGCTCCTTATTAATTGCATCAGACCAACAAATATTTTTAACATCATCCTCATAAGAGTCACAGCAAAATATTTTGTATGATCTCTTATACACTATTTTAGGCCCAGTTTTTGGAATGTTGGCTTTCCTGCATATAGCCACTATATTGTGATCACTGCATCCAATGGGTACGGTTACAACTTTAGTACAAAGTTCTATAGTGTTAGTAAAAATGTGATTGATATGATCCTGGATGATCCTGTTCCTGTAGTGTTTGTAAACATCCTGGTAGGTTGATTAATAACCTGAATCAGATTACAGGCACTGGTTACAGTAATAAGCTTCCTCTTGAACGGACAGCTTGATGAAAACCAGTCAATATTCAGGTCTCCAAGAAAGCAGACCTCTCTGTTTACATCACATACACTATCATGCATTTCACACATATTATTTAGATACTGACTGTTAGCACTTGGTGGCCTATAACAACACCCCAAAAGAAAAGGCTTTAGATGTGCCAAGTGAACCTGCAACCACAACACTTCAATAACAATTGGCATAAGGTTTTCTCTAAGCATTACAGAGATGTGGCTCTGAATATATACAGCAACACCTCCCCCATAAGCATTTATGTCTCTTCTATAAATGTTATATCCTTGTATTGCTACTGCTGTATCATCAAATGAGTTATCTAAGTGAGTCTCAGAAATGGCTAATATATTAATGTTATCTGATGTTAGCAAGTTATTGATTTCATGAACCTTCAGGCGACATATATTAATATGGGCTATTTTCAGCCCTTTCCTGGGTAGCTTATCAGAGATAGACATAATACTGAAAAGAGCAAGCAAAGCTAGAGAAAAATATATACATTCAGCAGTCCATAACCAATTGGTGTGTGTGTGTGTGTGTGTGTGTGTGTGTGTGTGTGTGTGTGTGTGTGTGTGTGTGTGTGTGTGTGTGTGTGTGTGTGTGTGTGTGTGTGTGTGTGTGTGTGTGTGTGTGTGTGTGTGTGTGCGTGTGTGTGTGTGTGTGTGTGCATGCGTGTGTGTGTGCTGTGGGGTTGAAGCTACGAACCCATAGGCTTGGCTCTCTCATCTCTTCCAGGCGTCTGGGAAGGTGAACAATGAGCCTGTCATAGCAGATGTCAGCGATGTCCCCACGCGCTCTGACAGCTTTCATGGCTGGGATAAGTTCTTTCCTCTTCTGGCGCACAGCTTCAGGATAGACCTCGTTGAGGAAGATATATGTTCCTCTCAAGTTCTTGGCTCTTTCCAGAACAGCTACCTTGTCCTTGAACTTCAGGAACTTGACCACTATCTGGCCTGTCACCTGGGACGGTGGTGGGTTTTCCAGTCCTGTGGTCATGCTCCACCTCAATCTTCCTGTGGTCCGTCTCCAATTTCTCAGAGATCACTTCACTCACTTTGTCCTCAGACTCCGTCCAGGTCTCATGTGGAGATTCTGCAATTCCATCCGCAACTATGTTGTTCTGCCTTAATTGTCCCTCCAGAAAGTCTCATTTATCCGTCATTGTTATCATGGATTCACATAAAGAACTGATGTCCTCTCTCAACGACTTACAGATTGCTGTCATCTTGCCGTTTTCCTGTTTCAACTCATCGAGCTGACCCTGGGAAAACTGCAAATTGTTATTCAGGTCCTGGACCTCTCTGGTCAGGTCGTTCATTGTTTTACTTGTTGAATCCAACAGTATTTGGACAAAACACGTGAAGCTATTTTCTTGTTGTTGTAACAACTGCTTATACTCTTTTTGTTAGTTTAAAAGATCCTTCACGTGTGATAGAGAGACACTGTCCTCAACGGTACTCCCACAGACTTTGGTCTTTGTCATGGTAGCTAGCAACGCAGGTCCAGACAGGGCAGGTCACAGGGAGGTGACAACAACAAACAGCAGGGATCTAGACAGCCATGAACCCGGAACCATCTGCGGTCCCAGCCACAATGGCTAACCACATCGCGGGCTGCTTTCAAGCCCTCAAGAAAACCCAGCTAAGCCAGCTGCTACGCAAAATGCTACTCATACCCATCCTTGGTCGGCAGGATCACTGGACAGAGACTAGCAGTCCCAGCAACTGATGCCAACTGTGTTGCGGGTTCTGAAAGTTGGATTTCTACTAAGAACTTGCCAATACACTTTCAAAACAACAAACTTTTCAAAACAACAAAACGGAACTCTCCCTCTTTCCGCGTTCAACCGGAAGTGATGTGTAGTGTGTCTCTTATTGCTAGATCAAACCAGAGCAGACTAGATCAGGCCAGAACAGGCTAGAGCAGGCCAGAACAGGCTAGATCAGGCAAGAACAGGCTAGATCAGGCCAGAGCAAACTAGAGCAGGCCAGAGTAGACTAGATCAGAACAGACTAGAGCAGGCCAGAACAGACTGGAGTAGGCCAAAACAGGCTAGATCAGGCCAGAACAGACTAGAGCAGGCCAGAACAGGCTAGATCAGGCCAGAACAGACTAGAGCAGGCCAGAACAGACTAGATCAGGCCAGAACAGGCTAGAGCAGGCCAGAGCAGACTAGATCAGGCCAGAACAGACTAGATCAGGCCAGAACAGACTAGAGCAGGCCATAACAGACTAGAGCAGGCCAGAACAGACTAGATCAGGCCAGAACAGACTAGATCAGGCCAGTAGAGTCTCCTCCCCCAGGGTACCAGACCAGACAGAGCTGTGTGCTGGCTGCTGTGACATTGGCTCTGTAAGGTTACATCTCACTAATGGGATTGTGTTTTCTGAGCATATTTACTACATAACCTCTTTATGCAGTACCATTCAGCAGACAGAGAGGGATCTACTGCTGTGTGTCCTGGGTGGCTTCCAACTACACAGTCACAATAACAGAGTAAGGTTACGCACACTGACAACTTTTCCAATTCTCTCCTCAGGCTCCTCTTGAGGATTCTGATACGATGTAGGACTTGGGCTTTGGTCGTGCACCACATGTCCAGCTTTCACTTCTCTTTTTTTGGTAGCAGGCCTGCCCAAGCGAAAGGCAGAACAACTAGCAAATTATGCCTCTACTGAGGATTCTGATAAGGTAGAGGCTGTGCCACAACATGGATGCTGGGACCAATAGGTTTTGTTGCTTGGTAAAAGGCAAGGCCAAAACACCCGCTGTTCTTTCAGTGGGATGCAATGTTTAGAATGTTTGCCTTAAAAATGTATGATTATGTGCCTCCAGGGCATTTCAGACGGCTGATTGAGGATCTTTTTACAGAAAAATGTGTTTGTTTTCTATGACTGTGTTATTTATCTTTGTTTTGCTTTTCGTACTGTATTTGATGTGTATATTTTTGTCACTACGGTGTTCATCTGTATTTTAAAAACAACAACATTTTCACCTTTATTTAACTAGGCAAGTCAGTGGACAGCCTACACCAGCCAAACCCGGATGACACTGGGCCAATTGTGCGCCGCCCTATGAGACTCCCAATCACAGCCGGTTGTGATACAGCCTGGATTTGAACCAGAGTGTCTGCACTGAGATGTAGTGCCTTAGACCACTCTGCCACTTGGGAGCACAAAATTGCTCTGTAAAAGAGACCTTGGACTCAGCATGACTCCCTGTCAAAATAACGGTTCAATACAAAAAAGAATGTAGAGCAGAAACAGTTCCTAATACTGTTCCTATGTGTGTTTCAGGTGGGGAACCTGGGCCTGCTCTTCATGCTCCTGTTCTTCATCTACGCAGCACTGGGGGTTGAGCTGTTTGGAGAACTGGGTGAGTTGGTAGTGATGGGCTGGAACAAAACCCTGCATACCCAATGGCGCGCCACATTCAGAGTTGTACATATCCAATCCTGTTAGATTACAGAGCCAAGACAGAGTTAAAAAGGGACTTGTAGTGAAGTATCTGGACGCAGCCAGAACCAAGAAGTATCAAGGAGACTAGGCAGGAGAACAATAACACATCAGCTAGGCCTGTTTTCAAACTGTCACACTCTCTCTATGGACTCTAGTCAGGTCTGCTGGAGGTCATCTCTCATCCCATCAGTTTTGAGCAAAGGATTAGAGCCAAATGCAACTGTAGTAAGGAGAGAGATTTGTAAACAATCAGCCAAGACAGCTTTAAGACCCGGAGCAAACAACCACGTCTGCTGTTGTTGGTTGTTGGTTTCTAAGAGGACTGAACAGATAAATGTTCTCTATATAAACTGTTATTTTCTCTTCATGCATCTTTATCTCTCCCTCTGTCCCTTCGTCTATCCCCCTGTTCCCCCCCTCTCTGTATCTATCTTTCTCTATTTGTTTCTCTCTCCCCTTATCTCTCACTCTCTCTTACCTCCCCATCCCTCCCTCCCCCATGTCTCCCTCCCCCATACCTCCCTCCCTCCCTACTCTCCTCTCCCAGTGTGTAACGAGGACTACCCATGTGAGGGGATGAGCCGCCATGCTACCTTTGAGAACTTTGGCATGGCCTTCCTCACTCTGTTCCAGGTCTCCACTGGGGACAACTGGAATGGGATCATGAAGGTATGGATGGACTTCTACATGGTGTTCTATGGAGTGTTTATTACAATAAATGAGATAGTTGATCATCTGATACTTTAACCCAAAATGACTTGGATTACCATGTTTCAATGTGTTGCTATTTGGGTTGTATTATTCAGTTCTCATTTTGATGTCTGTGGTTGGTATTTGGTGCCTGGCTTCTTAGCTGCAGAGAAGTTTCAGAGTAATTACAAGCCCTGTGGCCCTAAGGGCAGACCCCAAGCCTATGTCCTGCTGCTTAGGAAGACCATTCCAATCCTCGTCTCCTTGAGCGCTACCATAACCAGACCTGTCACAGCTCTGTATATCCTCCTTTAAATAGGGGAATGTGTCCCACTCCCATTTCACAGTCGTCGCCCCCCCCCCCCCCCCCCCCCCCCCCCCCACGCTCAACGCATTATGGAGTGTGACAGGGGCGAACCGTAAAAACACCTCAGTGGTTTGTAGAGGTGCGGGTGAGGATCACAGCCGCTACCTCTCAGCTGAAGCGGTGAACTGTAATCACCTCTCTTAGATTACTACTGATGAGACCTTGTGAGCTTTCACTGCCTTTTACCTGGAGATGTGTTGGATGCAAACTGTCTGGAACGAGGGAGGGGGAAGAGAGAACGAGAGTGAATCACCACTGTGCTGACTAGAGAGAGGGGAGGGAGGGATAGAGGGAGGAAGAAGAGGGGAGAGGGGAAGAAGGAAACACTTGAGACTACACAGTGAAAAGGTCAAAACAAATGAGAGAGAACAGACTAGAATCAGCTCATGTCTGGATGTCTTACAGTTAATGTATGACAGGTCAATTTGCTCACAAAAGTCTTACATTGATATCTTTGTTTCAAGTTGGAAAGCTTAACTCTTGTTCATGAAGCTGTTCATTAGAACGTGTTGTTTCTGTATAGTCCCGTATAGTCCTGTGTAGCTCAGATGGTTGTGGGTTCGATTCCCACGGACGACCAGTACGAAAAAGTATTAAAATCTATGCACTCACTAATGTAAGTCGCTCTGCATAAGAGCTTCTGCTAAATGACGTGAATGTAATAATGTCTTAGCAGGACTTCATGGCTTGACCTAACAGACTGCTCCTCCTCACTCCCACCTTCCCTCCCCCTCCCTAGGACACGTTGAGGGAGTGCCCTCCGGACTACGGGCCTGACTACTCCTGCAACCCCAGCCTGCAGTTCATCTCTCCCATGTACTTTGTGTCCTTTGTGTTGACGGCCCAGTTCGTCCTGATTAACGTGGTGGTGGCGGTGTTGATGAAGCACCTGGACGACTCCAACAAGGAGGCCAAGGAGGAGGCGGAGATGGACGCTGAGATTGAGCTGGAGCTGGCCACGGGGGCCCTATGCTGCATGGGGCCGGAGGGAGTCTGTGCAGGAGGGAAAAAAGGGGGAGGAGCAGGGGGAGGAGGTGGAGGAGGAGTGGATAGAGGGATGGGAGTCCCAGGCAGTTCCTCCGGGGGGAATATACATCATCACGTGGCAACGACGCATCCAGGAACACTGCAAGATCCGAACAATCGTGATCCCTACTCTCCTGCACAGGTGAGATGGATGGATGAATATATTTCTGTCCGTATGGGTCTGTCTGTTTCTGTCTATTTGACTTTCTATTTGATATTATAGGAATTACACATATAAACAGTCTGACACACCCGTGTGTAGTGCATAGACGTAAGGTTGAGGTCATTATGACAGGGAGAGAGAGGACAAGAACAAGAAAAGACAGAGGAGACAGAAAGATAATCAGAGACATTTAGTCTCCTTCCCGTTCTGACATCCTCAGTGTTTTAGACTGACAGCCCATCAGTCCTGTTTAACTCAGTTTGTCTGCTGGTTCACTCAACCTTTCATAATGTAATACAAAAGGAGCCAGGGACGATACGAAGAGACAGCGAGAGAGAGATGGGGGAGAGAGAGAGAGAGAGAGAGAGAGAGAGATGGAGAGAGAGAGAGATGGTGAGAGAGAGACGGGGGAGGAGAGAGAGAGAGAGAGAGAGAGAGATGGGGAGAGAGAGACAGGGGGAGGAGAGAGAGAGAGAGAGAGATGGGGAGAGAGAGACAGGGGGGAGGAGAGAGAGAGAGAGACACAGAGAGAGAGAGGGATAGAGAGAGACAGACAGAGAGAGAGAGAGAGAGACAGAGAGAGAGAGAGAGAGAGAGAGAGAGAGAGAGACAGATAGAGAGAGAGATCTTGTCAGCCCGGGTATTCAAATAACAGACATAATCTCTGAACAGGTCATAATGTAGATTCAGTACAATGTCACCGTGACCCATAGTGTGTCTCAAATGGCACCCTATTCCCAATATAGTGCACTACTTTAACCAGGGAATTTGGGTGCCATTTGGGACGTACACTAGAACATGGCCGTGGCCCAGACTACTGCAGAAAAACACAGCTACTCTCATTCAGGGTTCTGTTATTGGTTTCTACAGATGAAAACATCTCGAAGGGGTTTGGATATTATTCCTGGTACCCCTGAAATAGATGCTGATGAAAGAACAATGTGATTTTAGGGAGTTGAAGGGAGAGGGACATTGAAATAAATTTTCATCTAGCTGCACCTTTCACTGTGAATTTGCCTGGCGCTCTCCATCGCCATGGCAACCCTTGCTGTCAGTTTTCTGTGGCGAGGTAGACGAGCAAACACACACTGCACTGTGCATTTTATCACCTTTTCAATTCAAACTCAGGACTTCCGATATTAACCCGTCAGTGTGCAACACACAAACACAAAGCCCTGGAAGACATAAACACGAACAAGCACACACACAGTGAGATTACTAAAAACCTATTCATAATGTAATGGCAAACACAAACAAACACACACACACACGGATGACTCACCGGCTGCCTGCTACGATCTGTTCTACCTTTACAGAACTAAACTTGGCTTTACTGAGGAGCCATTTTTAGCTTTATGTTGGCTGACAGAATAACTTAATAAGAGGGAGGGAGGGAGGGAGGGAGGGAGGGAGGGAGCTTCTTTGGTCTGCTCTCCTCTCCCCTGGGTGATGTAATCAATTTATTCACTCACAACAGCTACAATTGTGTGTGTGTGTGTGTGTGTGTGTGTGTGTGTGTGTGTGTGTGTGTGTGTGTGTGTGTGTGTGTGTGTGTGTGTGTGTGTGTGTGTGTGTGTGGAGGCAGGAATTATTGAGAAAACACACAGAGGAAAATAGAAAGGAGAGTGAGCGACCTGAGGGGGAGGGAAAGGTGGAGAGAGAGAGAAGTAAAGAGGAAAGGTGGAGAGAGAGAGAAGTAAAGAGGAAAGGTGGAGAGAGAGAGAAGTAAAGAGGAAAGGTGGAGAGAGAGAGAAGTAAAGAGGAAAGGTGGAGAGAGAGAGAAGTAAAGAGGAAAGGTGGAGAGAGAGAGAAGTAAAGAGGAGAGGTGGAGAGAGAGAGAAGTAAAGAGGAAAGGTGGAGAGAGAGAGAAGTAAAGAGGAAAGGTGGAGAGAGAGAAGTAAAGAGGAAAGGTGGAGAGAGAGAGGAAGTAAAGAGGAAAGGTGGAGAGAGAGAGAAGTAAAGAGGAAAGGTGGAGAGAGAGAGAAGTAAAGAGGAGAGGTGGAGAGAGAGAAAAGTAAAGAGGAAAGGTGGAGAGAGAGAGAAGTAAAGAGGAAAGGTGGAGAGAGAGAGAAGTAAAGAGGAAAGGTGGAGAGAGAGAGAAGTAAAGAGGAAAGGTGGAGAGAGAGAGAAGTAAAGAGGAAAGGTGGAGAAAGAGAGAAGTAAAGAGGAGAGGTGGAGAGAGAGAAAAGTAAAGAGGAAAGGTGGAGAGAGAGAGAAATAAAGAGGAAAGGTGGAGAGAGAGAGAAGTAAAGAGGAAAGGTGGAGAGAGAGATGTAAAAAGGAAAGGTGAAGAGAGAGAGAGAGGTAAAGAGGAAAGGTGGAGAGAGAGAGAAGTAAAGAGGAAAGGTGGAGAGAGAGAGAAGTAAAGAGGAAAGGTGGAGAGAGAGAGAAATAAAGAGGAAAGGTGGAGAGAGAGAGAAGTAAAGAGGAAAGGTGGAGAGAGAGAGAAGTAAAGAGGAAAGGTGGAGAGAGAGAGAAGTAAAGAGGAAAGGTGGAGAGAGAGAAGTAAAGAGGAAAGTTGGAGAGAGAGAGAAGTAAAGAGGAGAGGTGGAGAGAGAGAGAAGTAAAGAGGAAAGGTGGAGAGAGAGAGAAGTAAAGAGGAAAGGTGGAGAGAGAGAGAAGTAAAGAGGAAAGGTGGAGAGAGAGAGAAGTAAAGAGGAGAGTTTGAGAGAGAGAGAGAAGTAAAGAGGAAAGGTGGAGAGAGAGAGAGAAGTAAAGAGGAAAGGTGGAGAGAGAGAGAAGTAAAGAGGAAAGGTGGAGAGAGAGAGAGAAGTAAAGAGGAGAGGTGATGCTCAGTGATTGGAGGGGAGCTGAAGGAAATGCCCATGATGAGAAATCAATGTTTACTCCTTTAAGGCAATACAATTCACAGCATCACTACGGCAGGTGTTTCCTTTACTGTGACACTTGTAATGGGATTCCAGACCTGGCAGAATGTGTTATATACAGACCCGTGCCTGTTTTATACACAGTATTCTAGTTATTCTAGACCCTGTGGATTCCACTGGTCTTCACTGTTTGTGACAATAAAAAAGACTCGTAGACACACTTCATGTAATATAACAGGCTTTTAAAATTCAATATTGGTGCACAATTTCTACGAAAGGTATGCAAAAAGCACTCTTTTTGTGGAATGACCCATGTAATGATATTGGTGGTGATCTCTCTGTGAGAGAAACAGAGAAAGAGAGACACTCTTTGACATCATCCTTAGCTCTGTGAGAGAAACAGAGAAAGAGAGAGACTCTTTTAGCATCATCCTTAGCTCTGGCGTCTTCCCCAATATTTGGAACCAAGGTCTGATCACCCCAATCCACAAAAGTGGACACAAATTTGACACCAATAACTACTGTGGGATATGCGTCAACAGCAACAGCAGAAAATCCTCTGCATTATCATTAACAGCGAACTCGTACATTTCCTCAGTGAAAACAATGTACTGAACAAATGTCAAATTGGCTTTTTACCAAATTACCGTACAACAAACCATGTATTCATCCTGCACACCCTAATTGACAAACAAAATGGGACAATATAAATATATATAGAGAGAGAGAGAGACAGAGAGAGAGAGACAGAGAGACAGACAGAGAGAGAGAGACAGAGAGACAGAGAGAGAGGAATTAACTGAAGGGCGCATGTTCTCACCAGGTGGCCAACACTATTGTTGTCTAGAAAAATAGAAATGGCCTTATTATCAACCTATTAGGACTCAGCCATAGTCATTCAGGCGTGTGCCTGCGTGGTGGGCGTGTGCCTGCGTGGTGGGCGTGTGCCTGCGTGGTGGGCGTGTGCCTGCGTGGTGGGCGTGTGCCTGCGTGGTGGGCGTGTGCCTGCGTGGTGGGCGTGTGCCTGCGTGGTGGGCGTGTGCCTGCGTGGTGGGCGTGTGCCTGCGTGGTGGGCGTGTGCCTGCGTGGTGGGCGTGTGCCTGCGTGGTGGGCGTGTGCCTGCGTGGTGGGCGTGTGCCTGCGTGGTGGGCGTGTGCCTGCGTGGTGGGCGTGTGCCTGCGTGGTGGGCGTGTGCCTGCGTGGTGGGCGTGTGCCTGCGTGGTGGGCGTGTGCCTGCGTGGTGGGCGTGTGCCTGCGTGGTGGGCGTGTGCCTGCGTGGTGGGCGTGTGCCTGCGTGGTGGGCGTGTGCCTGCGTGGTGGGCGTGTGCCTGCGTGGTGGGTGTGTGCCTGCGTGGTGGGCGTGTGCCTGCGTGGTGGGCGTGTGCCTGCGTGGTGGGCGTGTGCCTGCGTGGTGGGCGTGTGCCTGCGTGCGTGCATGTACATGGGTGTATGTGTTCCTTTGCTATTTCGTAACACAGTCATTCAGGGCCTACTCCAGTGCTGTTCTTAACGACCCACACACACTGAGGAATATCTGGACTCTGTATAGATGTAGTCTATTGTTATATAATGTATAGTGATGGGGAATAAATCGATACAGGTACATATCGGGATATTATCGTATTGATACAGTGCCTTGCGAAAGTATTCGGCCCCCTTGAACTTTGCGACCTTTTGCCACATTACAGGCTTCAAACATAAAGATATAAAACTGTATTTTTTTGTGAAGAATCAACAACAAGTGGGACACAATCATGAAGTGGAACGACATTTATTGGATATTTCAAACTTTTTTAACAAATCAAAAACTGAAAAATTGGGCGTGCAAAATTATTCAGCCCCCTTAAGTTAATACTTTGTAGCGCCACCTTTTGCTGCGATTACAGCTGTAAGTCGCTTGGGGTATGTCTCTATCAGTTTTGCACATCAAGAGACTGACATTTTTTCCCATTCCTCCTTGCAAAACAGCTCGAGCTCAGTGAGGTTGGATCGAGAGCATTTGTGAACAGCAGTTTTCAGTTCTTTCCACAGATTCTCGATTGGATTCAGGTCTGGACTTTGACTTGGCCATTCTAACACCTGGATATGTTTATTTTTGAACCATTCCATTGTAGATTTTGCTTTATGTTTTGGATCATTGTCTTGTTGGAAGACAAATCTCCGTCCCAGTCGCAGGTCTTTTGCAGACTGCATCAGGTTTTCTTCCAGAATGGTCCTGTATTTGGCTCCATCCATCTTCCCATCAATTTTAACCATCTTCCCTGTCCCTGCTGAAGAAAAGCAGGCCCAAACCATGATGCTGCCACCACCATGTTTGACAGTGGGGATGGTGTGTTCAGTGTGATGAGCTGTGTTGCTTTTACGCCAAACATAACGTTTTGCATTGTTGCCAAAAAGTTCAATTTTGGTTTCATCTGACCAGAGCACCTTCTTCCACATGTTTGGTGTGTCTCCCAGGTGGCTTGTGGCAAACTTTAAACAACACTTTTTATGGATATCTTTAAGAAATGTCTTTCTTCTTGCCACTCTTCCATAAAGGCCAGATTTGTGCAATATACAACTGATTGTTGTCCTATGGACAGAGTCTCCCACCTCAGCTGTAGATCTCTGCAGTTCATCCAGAGTGATCATGGGCCTCTTGGCTGCATCTCTGATCAGTCTTCTTCTTGTATGAGCTGAAAGTTTAGAGGGACGGCCAGGTCTTGGTAGATTTGCAGTGGTCTGATAGTCCTTCCATTTCAATATTATCGCTTGCACAGTGCTCCTTGGGATGTTTAAAGCTTGGGAAATCTTTTTGTATCCAAATCCGGCTTTAAACTTCTTCACAACAGTATCTCGGACCTGCCTGGTGTGTTCCTTGTTCTTCATGATGCTCTCTGCGCTTTTAACGGACCTCTGAGACTATCACAGTGCAGGTGCATTTATACGGAGACTTGATTACACACAGGTGGATTGTATTTATCATCATTAGTCATTTAGGTCAACATTGGATCATTCAGAGATCCTCACTGAACTTCTGGAGAGAGTTTGCTGCACTGAAAGTAAAGGGGCTGAATAATTTTGCACGCCCAATATTTCAGTTTTTGATTTGTTAAAAAAGTTTGAAATATCCAATAAATGTCGTTCCACTTCATGATTGTGTCCCACATGTTGTTGATTCTTCACAAAAAAATACAGTTTTATATCTTTATGTTTGAAGCCTGAAATGTGGCAAAAGGTCGCAAAGTTCAAGGGGGCCGAATACTTTCGCAAGGCACTGTATATTGTTTTGGCTGTACCTGCACCAAAACTCCACTCTATTTTTTCCTTCATACCTCGTTCTCCATCTTCTTTTTAAATAGGGAGCCAATTTGTTTTCAGCACTTTTATTTCCATGACTCATCAAAGAAAGCTCATTTTCTCATGTCTCTCTCTTGTCCCTATGCAGCAGATATATGGTGAGCAATATGTTTGGAACATCGGATCGCCAAATAATTACAGTATCGCATCACAATATAGATAGAATCATGAGAAGCGCAATACATATTGTATCAGCACCTAAGTATAGTGATGATATCTTATCTTGAGGTCCCTCCCAGCCATAGTTATATACGTATCCTGTAGATATATTTTATGAGCCAGGTTCATTTTGGTAACGATGAAGGCATAGTTAGACTGAGCAAGGACTATAACCTGTTGCTAATGGCAAACACTTTTAAACAACAGCTGCCTTCCTACATGTAAAACATTGGCTGGTGATTGGCTGTGTATGTGGGTTACTGTATATGTGGGTTAGCAGTGTTAGACAACGGCTGCAGTTTATGTAACTATAACACTGACGGTACACTTTACTAGATTTTTCCATTGCTGAAAAGAAAGAATAAATTGAGCCTGTGGATTTAGCATCCTATGACCCTGTTTCCTTAGTACTGTATGTATTTAGGGTAATGTTTCTTAGTGCTGTATGTATTTAGGGGAATGTTTCTTAGTACTGTATGTATTTAGGGGAATGTGTCTTAGTGCTGTATGTATTTAGGGGAATGTTTCTTAGTACTGTATGTATTTATGGGAATGTTTCTTAGTGCTGTATGTATTTAGGGGAATGTTTCTGAGTGCTGTATGTATTTAGGGGAATGTTTCTTAGTACTGTATGTATTTAGGGGAATGTTTATTAGTACTGTATGTATTTAGGGGAATGTTTCTTAGTGCTGTATGTATTTAGGGGAATGTTTCTTAGTACTGTATGTATTTAGGGGAATGTTTCTTAGTACTGTATGTATTTAGGGGAATGTGTCTTAGTACTGTATGTATTTAGGGGAATGTTTCTTAGTGCTGTATGTATTTAGGGGAATGTTTCTTAGTACTGTATGTATTTAGGGGAATGTGTCTTAGTGCTGTATGTATTTAGGGGAATGTTTCTTAGTGCTGTATGTATTTAGGGGAATGTTTCTTAGTACTGTATGTATTTAGGGGAATGTGTCTTAGTGCTGTATGTATTTAGGGGAATGTTTCTTAGTGCTGTATGTATTTAGGGGAATGTTTCTTAGTGCTGTATGTATTTAGGGGAATGTTTCTTAGTACTGTATGTATTTAGGGGAATGTGTCTTAGTGCTGTATGTATTTAGGGGAATGTTTCTTAGCACTGTATGTATTTAGGGGAATGTTTCTTAGTGCTGTATGTATTTAGGGGAATGTTTCTTAGTACTGTATGTATTTAGGGGAATGTGTCTTAGTGCTGTATGTATTTAGGGGAATGTTTCTTAGTACTGTATGTATTTAGGGGAATGTTTCTTAGTGCTGTATGTATTTAGGGGAATGTTTCTTAGTGCTGTATGTATTTAGGGGAATGTTTCTTAGTACTGTATGTATTTAGGGGAATGTGTCTTAGTGCTGTATGTATTTAGGGGAATGTTTCTTAGTACTGTATGTATTTAGGGGAATGTGTCTTAGTGCTGTATGTATTTAGGGGAATGTTTCTTAGTGCTGTATGTATTTAGGGGAATGTTTCTTAGTACTGTATGTATTTAGGGGAATGTTTCTTAGTGCTGTATGTATTTAGGGTAATGTTTCTTAGTGCTGTATGTATTTAGGGGAATGTTTCTTAGTGCTGTATGTATTTAGGGGAATGTTTCTTAGTACTGTATGTATTTAGGGGAATGTTTCTTAGTGCTGTATGTATTTAGGGGAATGTTTCTTAGTACTGTATGTATTTAGGAGAATGTTTCTTAGTACTGTATGTATTTAGGGGAATGTTTCTTAGTGCTGTATGTATTTAGGGGAATGTTTCTTAGTACTGTATGTATTTAGGAGAATGTTTCTTAGTACTGTATGTATTTAGGGGAATGTTTCTTAGTGCTGTATGTATTTAGGGGAATGTTTCTTAGTGCTGTATGTATTTAGGGGAATGTTTCTTAGTACTGTATGTATTTAGGGGAATGTTTCTTAGTGCTGTATGTATTTAGGGGAATGTTTCTTAGTACTGTATGTATTTAGAGGAATGTTTCTTAGTACTGTATGTATTTAGGGGAATGTTTCTTAGTACTGTATGTATTTAAGATAATGTTTCTTAGTACTGTATGTATTTAGGATAATGTTTCTTAGTACTGTATGTATTTAGGGGAATGTTTCTTAGTACTGTATGTATTTAGGGGAATGTTTCTTAGTGCTGTATGTATTTAGGGGAATGTTTCTTAGTACTGTATGTATTTAGGATAATGTTTCTTAGTACTGTATGTATTTAGGGGAATGTTTCTTAGTACTGTATGTATTTAGGGGAATGTTTCTTAGTGCCTTATGTATTTAGGGGAATGTTTCTTAGTACTGTATGTATTTAGGGGAATGTTTCTTAGTACTGTATGTATTTAGGGGAATGTTTCTTAGTACTGTATGTATTTTGGGGAATGTTTCTTAGTACTGTATGTATTTAGGGGAATGTTTCTGCAGAGAAGAGCACATTTATGGGCCATGTAAGCACAGGTGGATAGTCACTAGATGGGCATGCAAGAATGGACAAGAGCAGTTTGTTAGTGTTTGGAACTTCTGTCCTTTGTGACAAGGCGAAATAGTGACGACTCTATCTCTGCCTGTGTGGTTATCTGGTATTAGTGAATGTCTTTCAACGGCATTTCAGCCAATCAGATTTCAGATTTCTCTGAACGTGTTTTAGAATGGTTTATTGTTATGTAACTGTTAGTGTTTTGGCTATAGGGGAAACAATGAAAGCACCGCTATCAAGGTGCCATTATCAACACAAGGAATTATAGATTTTCTTAGTGAAAATAACACTTGTAGAAATTACAGCAGTTGAGGTAATATGTGGCCAATTCAGTTGCTTTTCTTTTTACTATTTTTCCAGTCAATCTAATTGCACAGAAGAAGTATTACAGAACAACTATTTTGCTGATGAGATTCAAGATAGAAAATCATATAATAAAGTTTAGATAGATTACTACTTCATTGTATTAATGTAATAACAGTCTGCCATCTCATTTAGCTATTGAACATCTAATAGAGACATGTATCAAATCTATCACAGATTTCACTAGGTGTAGGTGTTACTAGGTGTATATATCACTAGGTGTAGATGTCACTAGGTGTAGATGTTACTAGGTGTAGATGTTACTAGGTGTAGATGTTACTAGGTGTAGATATCACTAGGTGTAGATGTCACTAGGTGGAGATATCACTGGTGTAGATGTCACCCGGTGTAGATGTAGCTATGTGTAGATGTCGCTATGTGTAGATGTTACTAGGTGTAGGTGTAACTAGGTGTAGATGTCACTAGGTGTATTTGTTACTAGGTGTAGGTGTTACTAGGTGTAGATGTCACTAGGTGTAGGTGTTACTAGGTGTAGATGTCACTAGGTGTAGGTGTTACTAGGTGTAGATGTTACTAGGTGTAGGTGTAACTAGGTGTAGATGTTACTAGGTATGGTGTAACTAGGTGTAGATGTCACTAGGTGTAGATGTTACTAGGTGTAGATGTTGCTAGGTGTAGGTGTAACTAGGTGTAGATGTTACTAGGTGTTGATGTCACTAGGTGTTGATGTCACTAGGTGTAGATGTCACTAGGTGTAGATTTCGATATGTGTAGATGTCGCTAGGTGTCGATGTCGCTAGGTGTCGATGTCGCTAGGTGTAGGTGTCACTAGGTGTTCAGCCCTATGCTGTGATTCCTCTATGGATTGACCCTTTGTAGCTGTAAGTTAACCCTATAATATATCTACATTGATGTTACCATGTAATAACTGTGTTCCAGGATATGATATAATGAACTATGTAATAACTATGTGTTCCAGGATATGATATAATGAACCATGTAATAACTATGTGTTCCAGGATATGATATAATGAACCATGTAATAACTATGTGTTCCAGGATATGATATAATGAACCATGTAATAACTGTGTTCCAGGATATGATATAATGAACCATGTAATAACTGTGTTCCAGGATATGATATAATGAACCATGTAATAACTATGTGTTCCAGGATATGATATAATGAACCATGTAATAACTGTGTTCCAGGATATGATATAATGAACCATGTAATAACTATGTGTTCCAGGATATGATATAATGAACAATGTAATAACTATGTGTTCCAGGATATGATATTATTAACCAAGTAATAACTGTGTGTTCCAGGAGAGTCAGTGGCTGGACAGTGTGTCTCTGCTGATTAAGGACTCATTTGAAGGAGAGATGCTGATGATTGACAACCTCTCTGGATCTGTCTTCCATCACTACTCATCTACCTCTTCTCCTGTCTGGAAGGACTGTAAGAGCCACCCACAACTAGAGGTAAACACATGAACCATGCATATGTAGACGCACACACACACACACACACACACACACATACACACACACACACACACACACACACACACACACACACACACACACACACACACACACACACACACACTATCCCTGTTGCTAGTTGTGTCCATCACAATGATAAAGTGTAACGGACCACTCTGGAAAGTAATAACTGGGATTTGAACCTCTTCACCTGTCACTCTTCCTCTCTGCCTGACTGCAGATGCTGTCAAGCTATCAATCTGTCATCTCCTCCTCTTTTACATGCTCCACCCATCTCTGATTTATCATGTCATTAAACTATCTCCCTCTTTTTCTCTCTCTATCCTGACGTCTGTGTTTGTCTTCCAGCTATCGTGTGTGTGTGTGTGTGTGTGTGTGTGTGTGTGTGTGTGTGTGTGTGTGTGTGTGTGTGTGTGTGTGTGTGTGTGTGTGTGTGTGTGTGTGTGTGTGTGTGTGTGTGTGTGTGTGTGTGTGTGTGTGTGTGTGTGTGTGTGTGTGTGTGCGCGCGTGTGTGTGTGTGATTGTTGTGCCCCAGGGCATGGAGCGACAACAGCAACACTGATTCTTATTTAAACCTATGTTAAGGGGACAGTGGGCATGTCTTGGTGCATTAAGACATACACCATATATACAAAAGTATGTGGACATTCCTTAAATTTGTGGATTCGGTTATTTCAGCCACACCTGTTGCCGACAGGTGTATAAAATTTAGCACACAGCCATGTAATATCCATAGACAAACATTGGCAGTAGACTTGCCTCACTGAAGAGCTCGGTGACTTTCAACGTGGAACCGTCATAGGATGCCACCTTTCTAACAAGTCAGTTTGTAAAATGTCTGCCCTGATAGAGCTACCCCAGTAAAGTGTAAGTGCTGTTATTGTGATGTGGAAACGTTTTGGAGCAACAACAGCTCAGCTGCGAAGTGGTAGGCTACACAAGCTCACAGAACGGGACCACCGAGTGCCGAAGTGTGTAACGCGTAAAAATCATCTGTCCTTGGTTGCAACACTCACTACCGAGTTCCAAACTGCCTCTGGAAGCAACGTCAGTACAAGAACTGTTCGTCAGAAACTTAATGAAATGGGTTTCCATGGCCGAGCAACTGCACACGAGCCTAAGATTACCATGCACAATGTCAAGCGTTGGCTGGAGTGGTGTAAAGCTCGCCGACACTGGTGCAGTGGAAAAACGTTATTTGGAGTGATGAGTCACGCTTCACCATTTAGCAGTCTGACGGACGAATCTGGGTTTGGCGGATACCAGGAAAACACTATCTGCCCCAATGCATAGTGCCAACTGTAAAGTTTGGTGGAGGAGGAATTAGGGTCTGGGGCTGTTTTTCATGGTTCGGGCTAGGCCCCTTAGTTCCAATGAAGGGAAATCTTAACACTACGGCATACAATGACATTCTAGACAATTCTGTGAAGTCCCTTTCCTGTTTCAGCATGACAATGCCGCCGTGCACAAAGCGAAGTCCATACAGAAATTGTTTGCAGAGGTTAGTGTGGAAGAACTTGACTGGCCTGCACAGAGCCCTGACCTCAACCCATCGAACACCTTTGGGATGAATAGGAACGCCGACTGCAAGTCAGGCCTAATCGCCCAGCATCATTACCCGACCTCACTAATGTTTTTGTGGCTGAATGGAAACAAGTCCCTGCAGCAATGTTCCGACACCTAGTGGAAAACCTTCCTAGAAGTGGAGGCCGTTATAGCAGCAAAGGGTGGACCAACTATATTAATGCCCATGATTTTGGAATGTTCGACTAGCACGTGTCCACATTCTTTTGGTCATGTAGTGTTTACAGGGTCTGTTTGGAAACAACCCAACAAGGGACTTGTGATAGTTAGGGCCCTAAGCTTCTCCTGACAACATCAGGGGCCTTTATCTCTGTTTCTCTGAACACATTCCATTCTCCCAGTCTATTTTCACCACCTTCTATCTCTCTCTGTCTTGCTCCCTTTTTCTAATTATCCCCCCCTTCCCTACCTCTCTCTCCCCTCCTCCCTCCTTCTCCCCTCCTCCCTCCCGCTCTCCTCTTGCCTCCGGCATACTGCAGTGGTAATTTACTGCTGTATATGAGCCGTGAATCTCTCTTTATGAATCTCTTTGTCTCACTCACCCACAGGCACATGTTCATATAACGGCCCCTCCCTCACCCCATTGGATTTCAATTGTCTCTGGTTTGTGTCCATTCTCTCTCTTAGTTTTAGATAACTTTCTCTCTCTCCTTCACTTTCCCTTTCCCCCTTTTTTTCTCCATCACTCCTTCCACCTCCGTCTCTCTTCCCCTCTCTCTCCCCCTCTCAATCTCTCTCTCCCCCTCTCTCTCCCTCTCTCACTCTCTCTCCCACCCTTCTCTCTCTCTTTCCCCCCTTCTCTCTCTCTCCCTCTCTCTCGCTCCTTCTCCCCCCTCTCTCCTTCTCTCCTCCTCTCTCTCTCTCCCCCTCTACAGCAGATCCGGCTGGCAGAGATAGAGCAGGCATCTCTGAGGTCAGACCAAATGTCAGACAAGTCTTCGTCTCCGGCCCTACCTGATGACCTCAGCCTGGACGACCAGAGTGTCCACCAGCTGCTGGTGCGGGAGGGAAAGGTAGAGATGGAGGGGTTATAAATGGGAAGGGGGTTTTGGAGGACAATGGAGGGGGTTGAGAAGTGGGACTGGGTAGCAGACCTGGGTTCAAATAGTTTTGAGCATGCTTTAACCATCCTGCAGTACCAATAAGACAAGGTCTGCACTTTAGAAAATAAGATGTTAAATACTAGTTGAACCCAAGTCTGAGGATGAGGTGATAGAGGGGGTGGACAGTGGGTGCCCTTGGTCTCCAGTACAGAAAGAATACTTGCGTTCCAATAAAGGAAGCATGGCACAAAGTTCCAGGGGCATAAGAATACATCCTGAATCCTGCTGAAGCTCTAATCTCCTGTACAGAGACCTTCAGGAATTGAAATCCATTCAGTCCACTGCCTCCCCTCTGGACTGTGAGGGCTATCTTCCTCTTTCTCCTCTACTACATCGTTCCTCCCTTTCCTTTACCCCCCTCCGGCAATTACACCTCTGTCTGCCCCATCCCTCGCTATCTTCCTATCATCCCTCCCTGTGCGTTATCCTTCCCTCTAGTTGTTTGATGCTAGTAGGAGTGTGTGGGGGATTGTGTGTTTTATACACATTTTACTATACTTATGTGTCATGGTTCCTCCTGGCACCAGAGGGCGGTCTAGAGACTTTTATTGGACTGTGTCTTATTATTTCATGATTGTTTCCCCTGTAAGAGAGGTGTGTTTTCTGTTGAATTCAGTTTCCTGTATGTTTCCCCTGTGTGAGTTTCGAGTGCTGGTGTTTGTTGTTTTTGGTTAAAAAAAATTCTGTTTCGTTACATTCTCCATTATTCAAGTTAAGTATTTAAGTTTTTCCCAAGACGCTGATTCCTGGTCTGGTTCATTCTCTGCTCATTGGTTCAATTTGCCTCACAAGAATAGTAAGACTTAGCTGTTTGTGTGTGTGTGCGAGCAAGCACGAGAGACAGAAGTAGGCCTTAACCAACTAATGATCCAAATCAGAAAAGAGCTGTTAAATTCTACAACCAACTAAAAGGAAGCGATTCCCAAACCTTCCATAACAAAGGCATCACCGAGATGAACCCGGAGAAGAGTTCCCTTAGTAAACTGGTCCTGGGGCTCTGTTCACAAACAGAGCCCCAGGACAGCAACATAACTAGACCCAACCAAATCAGAAAAAAAAGATAATTACTTGACACATTGGAAAGAACTAACAACAAAAAAACAGAGCAAACTAGAATGCTATTTGGCCCTAAACAAAGAATACACAGTGGCAGAATACCTGACCGCTGTGACTGACCCAAACTTAAGGAAAGCTTTAACAATGTACAGACTCAGTGAGCATAGCCTTGCTATTGAGAAAGGCTGTGAAAGGCAGACCTGGCTCTCAAGAGAAGACAGGCTATGTTGCACACTGCCCACAAAATGAGGTGGAAACTGAGCTGTACTTCCTAACCTCACGCCAAATGTATGACCATATTAGAGACACATATTTCCCTCAGATTACACAGATCCACAAAGAATTTTTAAAACAAATCCAATTTTGATAAACTCCTATATCTATTGGGTGAAATACCACAGTGTGACATCACAGCAGCAAGATACGTGACCTGTTGCCACAAGAAAAAGGCAACCAGTGCAGAACAAAGACCATTGTAAATACAACCCATATTTATGTTTATTTATTTTTCCTTTTCTACTTTAACTATTTGCACATAATGTGACATTTGTAATGTCTTTATTCTTTTGGAACTTTTGTGAGTGTAATGTGTACTGTTAATTTTTATTGTTTATTTCACTTTTGTTTATTATCTAGTTCACTTGCTTTGGCAATGTTAACATGTGTTTCTCATGCCAATAAAGTCCTTAAATTGAAATGAATTGAGAGACCGAGACCTTCCGGCTGTGTCCAGATAGCACACATGGCTACCAGGGTTGATGTGGGCCATAATCAGTCATCTAGAAGGGATTTGAATCAGAAGTGCTCATAGCTGATAGTAATATCCAGATGAAGGTCCTAGGGAATCACTTTTAGCGTGTATTTTATTACACTTTTATCTGAACCAGGAAGTCCATTGCAGATAAAGAATCTCTCTAGATAAAAGAGACTCCTTCTTTTCCTCAGAGACTAAGTGTGTATGCTAGCAGGCTAGGAGCTTGGACGCTAGCCGGCACTCCCTTCAGTAATAATGAAGTGCAGTACTGCACCCTATTATGCCCCACTCCACATTTAATTATAATAACAGACAACATAAACAGGTACAGTGTGTGTCAACATGTGTGTTTTCTCCCCTCAGGAGGAGAGGGGCAGTGACTCCCAGGGTTCAGAGGAGGCTGGCGGAAGAGGGGACTCCTTGACCCAGGCCCAGACAGGGGGGTCGAGGCACTGCAGGGCCCACAGTTCAGTAGCCGAGGAGGGGGCTCCACTCCTGGTGGAGGTGGGGGTCCATCAGAGACACAAGACCCCATCCCACCACAGCCCTGGTGAGTCCAGTCATACCCTCTGCTCCAGCCTTTCCAGCCTAATGTGTATTGCTGTATATGTGTGTGTATATCAGCCATTGAATTAGTCCATATATATATATATATATTTATATATACATATTATATATATATATATATATATATATATATATATATATATATATATATATATATATATATATATATATATATATATATATATATATATATGGACTAATTCAATGGCTTGCAAAAGTATTCACCCACCCTTGGAATTATTCCTATTTTGTTGCCTTACAACCTGGAATTAAAATATATTTTTGGGGGGGTTGTATCTTTTGATTTACACAACATGCAACACCTTGAAGATGCAAAATATGTTTTATTGTGAAACATATAAGAAATTAGACAAAAAAACTGAAAACTTGAGCGTGATTAACTTTTCACCCCTCCCAAAGTCAATACTTTGCAGAGTCACCTTTTGCAGCAATTACAGCTGCAAGTCTCTTGGGGTATGTCTCTATAAGCTTTACACATCTAGCCACTGGGATTTTTGCCCATTCTTCAAGGAAAAACTGCTCCAGCTTCTTCAAGTTGGATCGGTTCCGCTGTACAGCAATCTTTAAGTCATACCACAGGTTCTCAATTGGATTGAGGTCTAGGCTTTGACAAGGCCATTTAAATGTTTCCCCTTAAACCACTCGAGTGTTGCTTTATCAGTATGCTTAGGGTCATTGTCCTGCTGGAAGGTGAACCTCTGTCCCAGTCTGAAATCTCTGGAAGACTGAAACAGGTTTCCCTCAAGAATTTCCCTGTATTTAGCGCCATCCATCATTCCCTCAATTCTGACCAGTTTCCCAGTCCCTGTCGATGAAAAACATCCCCACAGCATGATACTGCCACCTCCATGGGATGGTGTTCTCGGGGTGATGAGGTGTTGGGTTTGCGCCAGACATAGCATTTTTCTTGATGGCCAAAAAGCTCAATTTTGGTCTCATCTGACCAGAGTACCTTCTTACATATGTTTGGGAAGCCTCCCACATGCCTTTTGGCGAACACCAAACATGTTTGCTTATTTCTTCTTTAAGCAATGGCTTTTTTTGGCCACTCTTCCATAAAGCCCAGCTCTGTGGAGTGTATGGCTTAAAGTGGTCCTATGGACAGGTACTCCAATCTCCGCTGTGGAGTTTGCAAATCCTTCAGGGTTATCTTTGGTCTCTTTGTTGCCTCTCTGATTAATGCGCTCTTTGCCTGGTCCGTGAGTGTTTGTGAGCGGCCCTCTCTTGGCAGGTTTGTTGTGGTGCCATATTCTTTCCATTTTTTAATAATGGGTTTAATGGTGCTCAGTGGAATGTTTAAAGTTTCTGATATTTTTTTATACCCAACCCTGATCTGTGCTTCTACAACTTTGTCCTTGATCTGTTTGGAAAGCTCCTTGGTCTTCATTGTGCCGCTTGCTTGGTGTTGCCCCTTGCTTAGTGCTGTTGCAGACTCTAGGCCTTTCAGAACAGGTGCTGAGATATGCTGAGATCATGTGACAGATTATGTGACACTTAGATTGCACACAGGTGGACTTTATTTAACTAATTAAATGACTTCTGAAGGTAATTGGTTGCACCAGATCTTATTTAGGGGTTTCATAGCAAAGGGGGGAAGACATATGCACGCACCACTTTTCTGTTTAAAATATTTAAAAAAGAATGAAACAACCTTTTTTTTCACCACTTTTGACTATTTTGTGTAAATCCAAATAAAATCAATTTAAATTACAGGCTGTAATGCAACAAAATAGGGAAAATGCCAAGGGCGATGAATACCTTTGCAAGGCACTGTAAAGTATATCTTATGTTTTCACATTATTGAGCCAAACCTGCAATAAAATCTTTAAATCGGTGTATGCAACCAATAAACGTTTATTTGATTTGAACTGAGCTGAGCTAAGCTGAGCTGTACATAGCCAGCCCATCACAGTGCAGGTTGGTCCTACACTCTTAGAAAAAAGGGATCCAAAACGGGTCTTCAGCTGTCCCAATTAGAGGTCGACCGATTAATCGGAATGGCCGATTAATTAGGGTCGATTTCAAGTTTTCACAACAATAAGCCAAGGTAAGTTGCTAGCTAGCATTAAACTTATCTTATAAAAACAATCATTCATAATCACTAGTTAACTACACCTGGTTGATGATATTACTAGATATTATCTAGCGTGTCCTGCGTTGCATATAATCTGACTGAGCATATAAGTATCTAAGTATCTGACTGAGTGGTGGTAGGCAGAAGCAGGCTCGTAAACATTCATTAAAACAGCACTTTTGTGCGTTTTGACAGCAGCTCTTCGTTGTGCGTCAAGCATTGCGCTGTTTATGACTTCAAGCTTATCAACTTCCGAGATGAGGCCCGTGTAACCGAAGTGAAATGGCTAGCTAGTTAGCGCGCGCTAATTGTCGTTGTGTTGCTGGTTCGAGCCCAGGGAGGAGCGAGGAGAGGGACGGAAGCTATACTGTTACACTGGCAATACTAAAGTGCCTATAAGAGCATCCAATAGTCAAAGGTTAATGAAAGACAAATGGTATAGAGGGAAATAGTCCTATGATTCCTATAATAACTACAACCCAAAACTTCTTACCTGGGAATATTGAAGACTCATGTTAAAAGGAACCACCAGCTTTCATATGTTCTCATGTTCTGAGCAAGGAACTGAAACGTTAGCTTTCTTACATGGCACATATTGCACTTTTACTTTCTTCTCCAACACTTTGTTTTTGCATGATTTAAACCAAATTGAACATGTTTCATTATTTACTTGAGGCTAAATTGATTTTATTGATGTATTATATTAAGTTAAAATAAGTGTTCATTCAGTATTGTTGTAATTGTCATTATTACAAATACATTTAAAAAAATCGGCCGATTAATCGCTATCGTTTTTTTGGTCTTCCAATAATCGGTATCGGCATTGAAAAATCATAATCGGTCGACCTCTAGTCCCAATAGGATAACCCTCTTTGGTTCCAGGTAGAACCGTTTTTGGTTCCAGGTAGAACTCATATGGGTTCCATGTAGAACCCTGTGGGGAAAGTGTTCTACATGGAATCCAATAGGGTTCTACCTGGAACCAAATATGTACTACTTGGGAACAAAAAGGGTTCTTCAAACGGTTCTCCTTTGGGGACAGCTGAAAGAACCCTTTTGGTTCTAGATAGCAGTTTGTTTATTTCTTGAAGAGTGTATTCATGGGTTGCACCTCCGTCGCTCGGTTGCATCATGACATTGTTATGAACGTTCTCAAGCCGCTCTCTGCCATAGTGGTGCCCGAAAGTCGAATGATGCCCAGTCATTCTGAAAGGGGCCTAATGACTGTTTAATCTAAATTACACTATAGTGGCCTGGAAATACTATGACGTTGCTACAGAAGGCAAATAATTAGTAGGAAACATCTTTGCCATCATTATCATGTCGTAAAGTGTACTTTAGAGAGATGGCAATGTTGCCATTAGCTAGCGACGTTAGCTAGCTAAAATCCGGTCCTGGCCCTGCAATTTTAGCTAGTTATCTAAAGTTATACTGCATCTTAAGTCAATCTGGCAACATCATAATGATGACAACAGGTTTTCCTACTAATTAGTTGCTTCCTTTTGAAATGCCATCTTGTTTCCAAACCACTATAATGCACTTTAGACTAAATCTTCATTCATCTTCATTAGCTCCAATTGACAATGTATTAAGTAAAACATTCAGTCGGAACCAGGCCCTGAATAGAATCTTCAGAACAGCATTGTAATGCAATGTGCAATCCATGAATAGAGTGAATCAGACATCACAGTACAGTACAGTGGCAATGTTGCTCTCCCTGGAATGATGTGCATTATTTGCATGGTCTTTGTCAGTCTAATCATCAATATCAGTAATGACTGTTTATCCCTACAGGCTAAATGGATTGTATTTATGTGGTGTTTCACTCGGGATCTAGATGGAATAGTATATTTGCCTTACAGCCTTTCTCTCTGTCTCCAGGTGGCACCTCCTGCAGTAGCACTAAGGCAGGAGAAGGATCAGATGAGGGAGGAAGAGGAGGAGGAAGAGTAGGGGCGGCCAGTGCCTCTGGTTCTCCTGCTCTTATCCGTCTGCCAGCGGAGTTCTTCCACCCCGTGGCAGCAGCGGCCCTGCCGGCGCCCCCCAGGGCCAGAGTAGGGCGGCCCTCACGGGGCCTCAGACTCACCTCCCCGGCCTCCTGGTCCTCCCTGCGCTCCCAAGGAGCCCACAGCCGGGTGCTCTGCACGCAGGTAAGACCAGGCCTACTGTATGTACTGTATGTACTGTATGTAACAGATACCAACACACTGAATAATGTCATTCCTGTAGGGTCTAATGTTAGATCGAGAAATGTATACAAACCTCAGGCTTCCCTCTGATTGGCAAATGTATGTGTCCACCCCCTTGTTATCTTTAATGAGTGTCCGCCACACTGTTTGGTGCTGTTATGACCCTTTTGTGTTGTACACTGCCACCAGAGCAACCAACAGACTGTACAGTACACATTGCACAGCCTACAGTGTAGTCAGTCAAACATTGACTCTAATGTTGTTATTTATTACAATATCTCACTCCACATCTCCACCCTGCCCCTCTCGCTCTGCCCTCAGTGCCCGTCCCATAGTGACTCGTCTCTGGCCAAGGGGAGCTCCGATGGCAGCCTCCAGACCACCCTAGAGGAAGGACTCAGCTTCAGTGTTTCGCCCCCTCAAGACCTGGTGTCCCCCCTCCCTCCTCTACCCCTGCTCTGCCCCCTGCTCCCTGAGGACCCCACCAGCTGCCCAGCAGGCCAGACTCTGAGACCGCGGCCCAGCCCCTCGTCAGGCCCTGCCCTCACCCTCCAGGCCACTCGGGGCCACCAGCGGAGCCAGAGCAGCGGCAGGGGTAGCATCAGCCCCGGCTACACCCGGGAAGACTCCATGGACCCCGTTCCATGTGACCTGGAGGACCTGGGCATCGGGATCAGTTTGTCTATCGGGGGGTGTGGCTCCAGCCAGGCGGGCAACAGCGAACACTTGTCGGAGACGCTAAGCAGTCTGTCGCTCACATCGTTGCTCTCGCCCGCCTCCCTGGCACCCCCGGGGGTGAAGAAATGCAACAGCACTGGGAGCTTGAATCAGAGGGCGAGGAGGGGGGAGGGGAGACAGATCCTAGGGTTGGAGTTGGACCACCAGGGCTTCCTGGCCAACCCTTGGGGAGAGAGTGGGGGAGGCAGAGGAGAGGAGGGACAGTTGGGAGAGGCGCCGGACCTCAAGGGGAAAAGCTCAAGCCAAACAACAGTAGGGTCCTGTAGTAAAAACAGATGAAGCCTGAATCCCTTGTTGTCTACTACAGCTCCTATTAGGATTCATCAACCCCTTACTGTTCCTCTCCGTCCCCCTCAGGCAGAGAGAAGTTTGACGTTTTTGACAACGTGTGATGTAATCCAGTGAATTCCTATAACCAAACCCCTCCCTCTCGCTCTATAAATATTTGTTTATGACCCCCCCCCTGTCCCATTTTGTGCTACCCTGTGGCAGTGGTTCAGGTGTGGAGGGTCAGAGATCAAACGGTGGAAGGTTAAAGGGGATTACAGGTGTGACACCTGTGGTGGGGGTGTGGGGGGCTGGGATGGACCCCCCATCATACCCCTGTGGAGGAGAAGGACCCCCAGAGGTGGAGACAGACCAGGAGGGCTGCATCATCATATCAGGGAGATATACATAGAAGATGTAGCCAGAGACAAGCTGAGACAGAGATGTAACGAGAACATTTTGTCTGAACGTCGTTCCTGTTTTCCTGTTTGTTTTCATTTTTTCTTCGGCTTCACAGAAGTTTAAAATGCAAAAATAGAATATCTAACAAAACTGAGCTGATCAAGCCAACAGATTTGATTTATTTTTCGGTGTGGCTGTAAATCACAGTGTAGTAGGAGGCTGTATGTACGTTGCAGTGTAGAATGAGCCTGAATGTACGTCACGGTGTAGGAGGGCTGAAGCCAGATCTGTTGTGGTAGACGGAGGCTACAGGTCCTTGTGTGTGGAGTGGAAGAGGGGTGAGGAGGTCTAGGTTGAACAGAGGTAGTGTAGAGGTCACCTGAGAAGGAGTTGTTATAGTGGAAGAGCTGAGACTTAGGTAGCAAAAGCATGCGTTAACTTATCATCACCATCACCTAACCCCTTCCCTCCATCGGTACTTTTCACGAAGGAGTGTGTGTGTGTGTGTGTGTGTGTGTGTGTGTGTGTGTGTGTGTGTGTGTGTGTGTGTGTGTGTGTGTGTGTGTGTGTGTGTGTGTGTGGGTGTGTGTGTGTGTGATAGTACAACAGGAAAAAGAGAGACAGAGAGATAGAGACCATACTAAGATCCCACTCCTGCATGCAACAGTTTGTGAAATAGGCTCTTTTATCCCAACGTCACTCACTCAGAGAGAAGGACAGGGAGTGAATGAGAGAGACAGGACAGCCTGCTATATCCACTCACAGTAGCAAAGCATCTCTGTCAAAGACACTGACCCTCTTGAGACAAACAACCTGAGGAGACGAGACGAGCACCATTCACTCTGGGAGATGAAAACTTCACACCTGCATACAGTTGCTTCACAATGGAAGGTGTGTGAAATTCAAACCTGTCACTTCTTTCTCTTTGTCACTTTGCCAAAGTAAGAAAGGAAGAATATATCCGAGATATGAATTCCAGACCAATAGAACCTCCTAGAAGATGGAGGCGGTTTGCCTGCATGATGGAATTATTGCATTTTACCCAAGAGTTTTAATATATATACCGAAGTGTATCAAGATGTCAATGTTGAGATGATAATTATAAAGTGGTTTCTATTCCAATATTTTTTTAGAATACAGAATAGGAGCGTGACAGTGTTGTCATGACTTTGTCCTTAACCTATACCTTACCCGTACGATTTCTCGTATAACTTATTGTCGAAAACCATTTGTCTGCAAGTGGCTTTCAGTTTTATAATGTGGGGTTAAAAATATATCATTTTTATTATTAAAAGTGTGTGGAGAGAACAACCAAGCAAAAAAATGTAAATAAGCTCTGTGCGCTGAAGAAAAAGTTCCCTTGGGGACACGTAACTTTGGGAATTTCGGTTCCTCCTGGAATTTTGGATTTTGGAATCCCAAATGAAGACCAAAGGAGGGAAGGGCCATAATTTCGCAGCACAGGAGAACATTTCCTAATCACAGACATTCCCGGGACGAACAGGGAACGTTGTCGCTTAGCTTAGCCTCCTATGCTAACACCAAGATGAAAAAACATTGCTGATCTTTTTGAAAGCTTTAATTTGAGTGTCATACCAATACATGATGACATATCTAATTATTGACACATCAATGTTCCTTAGCATGGTTATGGGATTGCAATAGGATGCTTCTCCTTGTTTAAAAGATACGCAATTCACTCACCCCCTCTATCTCTCTCTCTAACACACATCTGTAGTAGCAAACCCTAGTTTTGATATCAAGCTGTCACTGTAACGATGAATAAACATTGCATCTTTTCCCAACCTTTTGGTATGCCACTCAGTACATCTGAGATGAAGTGGCCATCTTAGCCTGACCTAGAATACACTTTTGTATCCCTGGTGGGGTTTTTTGGGGGGAGGGTTCTCATTGAGGTGATGAGCAAAGTTCGGTTTGACCTGTTTAATGAACTTCATTGAAATTTAATTGAATCACTGGTGATTGTCTTTAACATGTTTGGAACATGTGGGATATCAGTGAGTGATTATTGCTATGGGTTGTCTGTTACTGTAACTTCAGGAGATGCCACTTTATTATTATAGTCCACACCTGGACCGTCTTGGTTAATGGTGGTGGGAATAGGTAGAAGCTGCCCCTAACCACTGATACAAGGTCAGATATTAGTTCATCCCCTTAATCTTTAAGGTTAGAATAAAGGGTTGGGTAATCTGATTCTAGATCTGTGGTTAGGGGCGACCTCAACCTCCAGGTGTAAAACATGAGCGTGTGGGTTGACAGGAACCATAACGTGACCTTGAAGGGCTGTTTTAGCTTCAAAGATGTTCTCATAAATGACCAGATAAATCTCTAAGTCAATGACTATGGCATCAAAGGTAAGCCTAACGGCACAGCAATAAATGTTCTTATGTGTTTGCCCTGAGTACATGATGTCATAGTAGTTCTTATCTCACCACAGTATAATTGTAGCCTGTTGTATCATGTCCTTTTTCTGAGAAAACAATAATGTCATTGTGGAGTTTTTCTGCCTTCTGAACTAACAGCCACTAACAGAATACATTTCTGACTTTCCGGAGACCAATCAGGAGAGAGCTGGGCTGCCATTGGATCAGATGAACACGAGGTAATTTAGAACTCTGGGTCGAGAGATCAAACCACTAGAGAATAAAGTGTACATATGTCAACAGAGGAATAACCAGTGAGATGGTACAGTACTTTAACACACAACATGCTGCAATGGACAGTGCCTGGTGTTGAGGTGTGTAACCTACAATATAAATCTGTACATAATTTTTAATGTATGCTATGTTATCAACAATAATGACAACACCTAAAAAACATGCAGTTTGTTGAGACTAAAAGCATACAACCAATCAAAACTTAAATTTTACATGATAGATCCACAGATACAATTGATATTGTATCATGGAATGTGAAGGGAATGAACAAGCCAATGAAGATCCACAAAATATCACACAGTGGGCCATGGACTTTTCCACATGTGCAGGGTTCAGAGAGAAACTAGTATTGACAGGAAGCATTTCCCTGAATTTTTTTAACCTTTATTTAACCAGGAAGGGCTCATTGAGATTAAAATGTCTTTTTCAAGAGCGCCCTGGGCAAGATAGGCAGCACCAAGTCATTACAAAAAAAATACAGAAAGACAACATGAAAAACTACAAATAATCTAGTAAAAACCATTGAATTCACAAGAGTATAAAACAGCAAATTAAAAACATTGACAGGTCAGGGAATCAGCCTCAAAATCCTTCATCAGTGATTTAAAAACACCAATCGGGACAAGTTCTTCCAGTTTAAAAACGTTTTGTAAGGTGTTCCAAGACGATGGCGCAGAGTACATAAAAGCCCTTTTACCAAATTCAGTTCGGACATTTGGAACAGTTAGCAGGATAAAGTCCAGCGAACGAAGAGAGTACCCACCACATTTATGAACAATAAAAATGCACAAATAAAAAGGTAGTAAATCCAAAATGGCTTTGGAAATAAACTGAGCCTACGAGTGACTAGAGAAGGCCAGCCAACCCTGGTATACAAAGTGCAGTGGTGCGTAAGGGTTTTGTAGTTTTAAATAAATCTCAGTGCCATGGTAAAGAGTGTCAATTGATCTCAAACACTGAGCGGAAGCATTCATATATAAAATATCCCCATAGTCTAGTAAAGGCATAAATGTAGCTGACACTAGCCTCCTGGCTTCAAAAGAAAAACAGGCCTATTCCTAAAATAAAATCCCAATTTCAGCTTCAATTGTTTTGTAAGTTGTTGAATATGCAATTTAAAAGAGAGGCCGTCATCAATTAAAATTCCAAGATATTTATGAGGTTACAACCTCAATCTCCTTGCCCTGACAGGTAGTAATAGGTGAAAGGTTCAGAGGTCTATTTCTTGCATTATAAAACACCATTAGTTTAGTTTTGTCAGTATTGAGGATAAGCTTCAATTGACACAAGGTATGTTGAACAGTATAAAAAGCAGTTTGCATGTTCTGGAAAGCTTTTGTAAGAGACGAGCCACAACAGTAAATAACAGTATCATCAGCATTAAAATGAAGTTGTGCATTTTGGACATTTTTGTCTAAATAATTTATATAAATAGTGAATAAGAGAGGAGCAAGTACAGAGCCTTGGGGCACACCATTCAAGACAGACAATTTAACAGACATAAGCCCGTCAAATTGAGTGCACTGAGTTCTATCAGACAGATAGTTAGCAAACCATGCAACTGCATGCTCCGAAAGACCTTCACTCGACAATCTCTGCCTTAGTATAGCATGATCTACTGTATCAAAAGCCAGAGAGATCAATAAAAAGTGAGACACAGTGCTGTTTTTTGTCAAGGGCTTCAGTGATATAATTTAAAACCTTCATGGCTGCTGTAATTGTGCTATTCTTCTTCCTGAAGCCTGATTGGTACATTGATAAAATAGAGTTAGTAAATAAAAACTATTTTAGCTGTTCACTTACAAGGGTTTCAAGTATTTTCACCAGGGATGACAGCTTTGAGATTGGCCTATAATTATTTAAAAGAGTTGGATCTCCCCCTTTTAAAAGTGGTAGGACAAATGCTGATTTGCAGATCTTTGGAATTTCATTACATTCCAGGGTTAGATTGAACAGATATGTAAGTGGTTCAGCTATGAAATCAGCTGCCAGATTTAAAAAGCAGGGATCCAAAAGATCAGGACCTGCAGGCTTTCTCTGATTTAAGGATTTCAGGGCTTTGTGTATCACCTGCACTGAGAATGGCAAAAAAGCTAAAAGTTTGACCAGCTTTCACTGGTTCATCCACACAGGGCTGTACAGAGACAGAGGACACTGAATCAAACAGCCTACCAGATGATACAAAGTGCTCATTGAAACAATTCAGCATTTCAGTTTTGTCATATATAGCAACAGAGTCCTTCAAAACACATGACGGTAATTTATTAACATTACTGTTACCAGACATATACTTAATAGCCTTCCAAAACTTTTTAGGGTCATTCAGGTTATCAGTGGTAACAGACATAAAATATTCAGACTTGGCCTTCCTGAGAAGAAAATAACACTTGTTTCGTAACTGCCTAAAAATAAGCCAATCAGCATCAGAACATGATTTCCTTGCTTTAGCCCAGGCTAGATTACGGTCGCGAATAATACAAGACAGCTCAGAAGAAAACCATGGATTATCCCGCCCTTTAACCCTGAACCTGCGAAATGGGGCATGTTTGTTTACAATTTGGGGAAAACCATCATGAAAGAATTTCCAGGCAGTTTCCACATCAGGGATATGCTCAATCTTGCTCCAGTCAAAATAAAGCAAATCATGAAAGAAAGCCTGCTCATTAAAACGCTTAACATTTCTCTTACGAATAAAACGTGGGTTTGTCTTTGGAACCTTAGTATTTCTAACAGCAACAACAGCACAATGGTCACTTAAATCATTACAAAAAACACCAACCGCAGAATATTTATGTGGAACATTTGTCAATATCAAATCAATCAGGGTAGATTTATCTGGGCATTTAAGAATTGGGCGAGTGGGTGAGTTAATCAACTGGGTAAGATTCATCGAATTACAAAACATTTTTAAATCATCAGACACCGGCTTTAACCAACACCAGTTGAGATCACCAATCAAGATCATTTCACTGTAAAGAAGTTTAGACATAAGGTGCGTCAAAGAAGAAAATGCATCACCGAGAGCAGAGGGGGGTCTATAACAGCCAATCACAGTTATAGAGAGGCCCTTTGAAACCTTAATATTCAAAGCAAGAAATTCCAACTGTTTACAAATAGTTTCAGACTTTGCCACACTTACATGGAATTTAGATTTTGCATATATAGCCACACCCCCACCGTTCTTATCCCGATCAGTGCGATAAACATTGTAACCACATATACAAATATCCTTATCAAAAACAGACTTGCTGTTTTAATCTGACGTGCTCCAGTTCTGCACACAACAGCAGAAAAGTATTAGCTAGTACAGTCGCTATAATATATTAGTCTGAGATAGTGACCTCACTTTGTGACTGCTTTGATTCAGGGGAAGTAGAATACATACACACCATATCTGACCAGGTCTAGAGCAGGGCTGCCCAACCCTCTTCCTGGAGATCTACCGTCCTGTGGGTTTACAGCCCAACCCTCTTCCTGGAGATCTACTGTCCGAAGGGCCTGTTTCCAGAGGTCCGGACAACAGGCCCTTCGATTTGACACACTGAACTCTATCTGAGAAGTAGTTGGTAAACCAAGCGAGGCAGTCATTTGAGAAACCAAGGCTGTTGAATCTGCCGATAAGAATGCTGTGATTGACAGAGTCGAAAGCCTTGGCCAGGTCGATGAAGACAGCTGCACAGTATTGTCTTTTATCGATGGTGGTTATGATATTGTTTAGGACCTTGAGCATGGCTGAGGTGCACCCATGACCAGTTTGGAAACCAGATTGCATACCGGAGATGGTACGGTGGGATTCGAAATGGTTGGTGATCTGTTTGCTTACTTGGATTTGGAAGACTTTAGAAAAGCAGGGTAGGATAGATATACTGTAACAGTTCGGGTCTAGAGTGTTTCCCTCTTTGAAGAGGGGGATAACCGCGGCAGCTTTCCAATCTTTAGGGATATCAGATGACACGAAAGAGAGGTTGAACAGGCTAGTAATAGGGGTTGCAACAATTGCGGCAGATAATTTTAGAAAGAGGGGGTCCAGATTGTCTAGTCCAGCAGATTTGTAGGGGTCCAGATTTTGCAGCTCTTTCAGAACATCAACTATCTGGATTTGAGTGAAGGAGAAATGGGGGAGGCTTGGGCAATTTGCTGTGGGGGGCACAGTGCTGTTGACCGGGGTAGGGGTAGCCAGGTGGAAAGCATGGCCAGCCGTAGAAAAATGCTAATTGAAATTCTCGATTATCATAGATTATCGGTAGTGACAGTGTTTCCTAGCCTCAGTGCAGTGTGTAGCTGGGAGGAGGTGCTCTTATTCTCCATGGACTTTACAGTGTCCCAGAACTTTTTGGAGTTTGTGCTACAGGATGCAAATTTCTGTTTGAAAAGGTTAGCCTTTGCTTTCCTAACTGCCTGTGTATTTGGTTCCTAACTTCCCTGAAATGTTGCATATCGCAGGGGCTATTTGATGCTATTGCAGTACGCCACAGGATGTTTTTGTGCTGGTCAAGGGCAGTCAAGTCTGGAGTGAACCAAGGGCTGTTCTTAGTTCTACATTTTTTGAATGGAGAATGCTTATTTAAGATGGTGAGGAAAGCACTTTTAAAGAATAACCAGGCATCCTCTACTGACGGAATGAGGTCAATATCCTTCCAGGATACCCGGGCCAGGTTGATTAGAAAGGCCTGCTCGCTGAAGTGTTTTAGGGAGTGTTTGACAGTGATGTGGGGTGCTTGTTTGACCGTGGACCCATTACGGACACAGGCAATGAGGCTGTGATCGCTGAGATCCTGGTTGAAGACATCAGAGGTGTATTTAGAGGGCAGGTTGGTCAGGATGATATCTATGAGAGTGCCCTTGTTTACGGATTTAGGGTTGTACCTGGTAGGTTCCTTGATAATTTGTGTGAGATTGAGGGCATCTAGCTTAGATTGTAGGGTGGCTGGGGTGTTAAGCATATCCCAGTTTAGGTCACCTAACAGTAAAAACTCTGAAGATAAATGGGGGGCAATTAATTCACATATGGTTTCCAGGGCACAGATGGGGGCTGAGGGGGGTCTATAACAAGTGGCAACAGTGAGAGACTTATTTCTGGAAAGGTGGATTTTTAAAAGTAGAAGCTCGAACTGTTTGGGCACAGACCTGGATAACATGACAGAACTCTGCAGACTACCTCTGCAGTAGATTGCAACTCCAACCTCTTTGGCAGTTATATCTTGGCGGAAAATGTTGTAGTTTGGGATGGACATTTCTAAATTGTTGGTTGCCTTCCTGAGCCAGGATTCAGACACGGCTAGGACATCAGGGTTGGCGGAGTGTGCTAAAGCAGTGAATAAAATAAATGTATGGAGAAGGCTCCTGATGTTAACATGCATGAAACCAAGGCTTTTACGGTTACAAAAGTCAACAAATGATAGCGCCTGGGGAATAGGAGTGGAACTGGGGGCTGCAGGGCCTGGGTTAACCTCTACATCACCAGAGGAACAGGAGGAGTAGGATAAAGGTACGGCTAAAGGCTATGAGAACTGGTTGTCCCGTGCGTTGGGGACAGAGAATAAAAGGAGCAGATTTCTGGGCGTGGTAGAATAGATTCAGGGCATAATGTACAGACAATGGTATGGTAGGATGTGAGTACAGTGGATGTAAACCTAGGCGTTGAGTGACGATGAGAGAGGTTTCGTCTCTGGAGGCACAAGTTAAGCCAGATGAGGTCTCCGCTTTTGTGTGGGGTGGGACAAAAGAGCTATCTACGACATGTTGAATGGGACTGAGGGCTCTACAGTGAAATAAAACAATAAGAACTAGCCAAGACAGCAGTAGACAAGGCATATTTACATTGGAGAGAGGCATAAACCAATCATAGGTGTTGATCAGGAGCGCTAAGACAACAACAGGTAAATGGTGATGAATGGGCAGAGCGGGTCAGTTAGGTACAAACGGGACCTGAGTTCGGTACCGTGTTATTGAAACAGTCCAGGGGGCATCAGCTGTGTAGCCGAGTGATCATAGGGTCAAAAGAGCAGCAATAGGTGAGTCAGGGTCCCGTTCGGTAGTCACTACTACAATAGGCGAGCAGGGGACACAGCGTTCAGAAAAGTTAGCAGGCCTGGGCTAGTAGATGGTTCTTCGGCGACATCGTAACAGAATAGCCTGTTGAGACCCCATCGGGCGATCACGTCGGCAGTCCAGTCGTGATGGATCGGCGGGTCTCCGTGTTGACAATAAAGGGTCCAGGCCAATTGGCAAAGGAGGTATTGTAGCCCTAGAATTAGCTGGTATATGGGCCTAGCTTGTGGCTAGCTCAAGGCTAGCTGGTGCTCGCTTCGGAACAGAGGCGTTAGCTAATGACCCGGTGTAATGATCTAGAGTGGCAGGAATCCGGTGATGTGGTAGAGAGAAGCAGTCTAATATGCTCTGGGTTAATATCGGGCTGTGCAGACTGGCAGGTGTTGTCCGAGCTAAGGCTGGCTGGTGACCGAGAAAAAGGTGAAGACCGCTAGCCATGGCTAACAAAGACTAGTAGCTAGTTAGCTGGCTAGCTCCTGATGGAAGTTCCAGTTATAAGGAATAAAAATAGCAGATCCGTACCACATTGGGTGAGGCGGGTTGCAGGAAAATATATTTAGTTCGTAGATAGAAAGTGAGATTAAGATATGTACGAAAAATACTGGCTATTTACACGGGATAAGACACGGTATACACAAACGTCCTACTGCTACGCCATCTTGGATCAAGGGGAGAATGAGCGATAGAGAGTGAAAGACAACAGGATGTTAGCATTGCCTGACTGCAGGGCCGGCTCCAGGTATAAGCGCCATAAGCGGTCGCTTAGGGCCCACAGCCGCTAGGGGTAATCATGGCCGAATTACCGACCGGGCATAAAGGGCACGTGTCCAGGGGCCCTGACATCCAGGGGGGCCCCGTTGCTTTTGTTACCCACTCTCACTCAGATATAATTTTAACATGGCATTATAAGTAATGGCAAAAATGAATTTCAGGAAATTAGCTTTAAAATTGCACAACTTTCTCTACGCTCCATGGCAAAATGAGTAGAATTGCATGAAATATGTTATAAAATTGCTAAATGTTCTCTCTATCCCATGGCAAAATGTGTAGACTTACAAAAAACTGCTTTAAAACTGCACCATTGTCCCTTTTAGGGCCTGACTGAGCTTGTGTTGCAAGAGCACATTAAACTCTGAGGTGTTGTTAACCCCCCACCAGCCCACCAACCCCTCAAACCTCCCTATCCTTCCCTCATGCCTCTGTTCTTCAAATGTCACAGCAGGGTGTGTGTGTGTGTGTGTGTGTGTGTGTGTGTGTGTGTGTGTGTGTGTGTGTGTGTGTGTGTGTGTGTGTGTGTGTGTGTGTGTGTGTGTGTGTGTTTTCCATCTTCACATGGCCTGTTGCCATTGCTTAAATCTCCCCTCGAGACTGAGAGTTCGAGGCTTGTTGTAGTTCTGTCTTATTGCTCTGCTACTCTCAATGCCAGACCAAAGTTCACAGGTCAAGGGCATTGACCTCAAGGTAGCCTTCCATGCCATATCCAGAATCCTAGACACAGAGGCTGTTGAAAGAGACTAATCCCAGGTAAAACAAGACCAAGTGGGTGGGGTTATATCCTTCCTGTTTGGCCCTGTCCGGGGGTGTCCTCGGAGTGGGCCACAGTGTCTCCTGACCCCTCCTGTCTCAGCCTCCAGTATTTATGCTGCAGTAGTTTATGTGTCGGGGGGCTAGGGTCAGTTTGTTATATCTGGAGTACTTCTCCTGTCCTATTCGGTGTCCTGTGTGAATCTAAGTGTGCGTTCTCTAATTCTCTCCTTCTCTCTTTCTCTCTCTCGGAGGACCTGAGCCCTAGGACCATGCCCCAGGACTACCTGACATGATGACTCCTTGCTGTCCCCAGTCCACCTGGCTGTGCTGCTGCTCCAGTTTCAACTGTTCTGCCTTATTATTATTCGACCATGCTGATCATTTATGAACATTTGAACATCTTGGCCATGTTCTGTTATAATCTCCACCCGGCACAGCCAGAAGAGGACTGGCCATCCCACATATGCTCTCTCTAATTCTCTCTTTCTTTCTCTCTCTCGGAGGACCTGAGCCCTAGGACCATGCCCCAGGAATACCTGACATGATGACTCCTTGCTGTCCCCAGTCCACCTGGCTGTGCTGCTGCTCCAGTTTCAACTGTTCTGCCTTATTATTATTCGACCATGCTGGTCATTTATGAACATTTGAACATCTTGACCATGTTTTGTTATAATCTCCACCCGGCACAGCCAGAAGAGGACTGGCCACCCCACATAGCCTGGTTCCTCTCTAGGTTTCTTCCTAGGTTTTGGCCTTTCTAGGGAGTTTTTCCTAGCCACCGTGCTTCTTCACCTGCATTGCTTGCTGTTTGGGGTTTTAGGCTGGGTTTCTGTACAGCACTTTGAGATATCAGCTGATGTACGAAGGGCTATATAAAATAAATTTGATTGATTGATTGATTGAAGGTCAGTGAAGAGCTCTGCAAAGCTCAGGGCATTAGACAGACAACTTCAATCTCCATAAACTCAAGTGTTTGATAGATTTTTCTCTGCGAACGGCAAGGTTGGACGCACTTCTACAACGGTCTGTCGGAGCCTATCATTGGTTTTATAAAATGCACTATGTCTTCAAGATTTTAATCATACAGGCCAAAGTATCTCCGCTTCAGAAAACCTATAATGAGTACAGGAAAGGGAAAAGGGAAAAAAAGGACCTGAGTCTTTTCATTCTCATTCACCCCCCCCCCCCCCCCCAGAGAGCTCTCCTCTCTGACTTTAAATCAAAGTGATTTTGTCCCGGCTTCGACGTTGGACTTGATGAAAGTGGATGATGGCAGACTTCTTTTCAGAGCAGGGAACATTTTCTCTTTCCTCCATCTCTGGTGGAGACAGGTTAGGTAGAATGAGGAATTAAGGTGTTTTGTCTTTCCTCCATCTCTGGTGGAGACAGGTTAGGTAGAATGAGGAATTAAGGTGTTTTGTCTTTCCTCCATCTCTGGTGGAGACAGGTTAGGTAGAATGAGGAATTAAGGTGTTTTGTCTTTCCTCCATCTCTGGTGGAGACAGGTTAGGTAGAATGAGGAATTAAGGTGTTTTGTCTTTCCTCCATCTCTGGTGGAGACAGGTTAGGTAGAATGAGGAATTAAGGTGTTTTGTCTTTCCTCCATCTCTGGTGGAGACAGGTTAGGTAGAATGAGGAATTAAGGTGTTTTGTCTTTCCTCCATCTCTGGTGGAGACAGGTTAGGTAGAATGAGGAATTAAGGTGTTTTGTCTTTCCTCCATCTCTGGTGGAGACAGGTTAGGTAGAATGAGGAATGAAGGTGTTTTGTCTTTCCTCCATCTCTGGTGGAGACAGGTTAGGTAGAATGAGGAATTAAGGTGTTTTGTCTTTCCTCCATCTCTGGTGGAGACAGGTTAGGTAGAATGAGGAATTAAGGTGTTTTGTCTTTCCTCCATCTCTGGTGGAGACAGGTTAGGTAGAATGAGGAATGAAGGTGTTTTGTCTTTCCTCCATCTCTGGTGGAGACAGGTTAGGTAGAATGAGGAATGAAGGTGTTTTGTCTTTCCTCCATCTCTGGTGGAGACAGGTTAGGTAGAATGAGGAATGAAGGTGTTTTGTCTTTCTTCCATCTCTGGTGGAGACAGGTTAGGTAGAATGAGGAATTAAGGTGTTTTGTCTTTCCTCCATCTCTGGTGGAGACAGGTAGAATGAGGAATGAAGGTGTTTTGTCTTTCCTCCATCTCTGGTGGAGACAGGTTAGGTAGAATGAGGAATTAAGGTGTTTTGTCTTTCCTCCATCTCTGGTGGAGACAGGTTAGGTAGAATGAGGAATTAAGGTGTTTTGTCTTTCCTCCATCTCTGGTGGAGACAGGTTAGGTAGAATGAGGAATTAAGGTGTTTTGTCTTTCCTCCATCTCTGGTGGAGACAGGTTAGGTAGAATGAGGAATTAAGGTGTTTTGTCTTTCCTCCATCTCTGGTGGAGACAGGTTAGGTAGAATGAGGAATTAAGGTGTTTTGTCTTTCCTCCATCTCTGGTGGAGACAGGTTAGGTAGAATGAGGAATGAAGGTGTTTTGTCTTTCCTCCATCTCTGGTGGAGACAGGTTAGGTAGAATGAGGAATGAAGGTGTTTTGTCTTTCCTCCATCTCTGGTGGAGACAGGTTAGGTAGAATGAGGAATGAAGGTGTTTTGTCTTTCCTCCATCTCTGGTGGAGACAGGTTAGGTAGAATGAGGAATTAAGGTGTTTTGTCTTTCCTCCATCTCTGGTGGAGACAGGTAGAATGAGGAATGAAGGTGTTTTGTCTTTCCTCCATCTCTGGTGGAGACAGGTTAGGTAGAATGAGGAATTAAGGTGTTTTGTCTTTCCTCCATCTCTGGTGGAGACAGGTTAGGTAGAATGAGGAATTAAGGTGTTTTGTCTTTCCTCCATCTCTGGTGGAGACAGGTTAGGTAGAATGAGGAATGAGAATGAGTAAATTGCTGATAAAGTGCTACTGTGTATTCCCTTGGATCCTCATGATCTACAATGGGTTACCAAGTCATCTCCAATGGCATGGCTGTCTAAGTTCTTATTTTATACTCATATCCTTTTCTGAGTTTTGGAGCTGGTGGCCTGTTTAGTTTATTTATCGTATGTTATATGGTGAACATGTTCTTTGAGTTGAAGGAGTATTTGGGGGATATTTCAATTAATTAAATATTTATATTTTTCCTACCCTCTCTCTCTCTCTCTCTCATTCTCCCAGACTAAGTACTTGATCACAGCTGTGAGAAACCTTGACAAAAAGCTCACACTTCCACACACCTGAGGCCCAACACACACACACACGTGCCCTCGCGTCAAGGCTGCTTATGGAAAACCACTGCTGTCATCCGTCAAGGCCATTTGAGGAGCCCTGGGATTTAACCAGCGACACCAGAGACATAGATAAACGAAGATTATAGAAGCAGCACAACAAAAGAACCAGCAGACAAACTGAGTAACAGAGGACTAAATAAGATCAGGAAATGGCTGTTGATCCACAACCCTGAGGAGATTTGAACAGAAACCAAAATGTGTTCTGATTCTCTCTCACTTCCCCTCTCTCTCTCCCTCTCTCTCTCTCTCTCTCCTTCCCTGATTTGATTTTAGTTTTGTAAAGGTGGTATAATCTAGCGTTCTATACAACCCAACCAGTTTTCTCCAGTTCAATAGGCCTGTGAATGAGCTGATGTTGGTCATGACGCTTTGAACTTGCCGTCCTAGGCACCTGGTTTTTCTGGTGCTCTCTCGCTCTCTGTATCTCTCTCTCTGTAGCTCTCTCTCTGTATTTCTCTCTCTGTATCTCTCTCTCTGTATCTCTCTGTGTATCGCTCTCTCTCTGTATCTCTCTCTCTGTATCTCTCTCTCTCTCTCTCTCTTTCACTCTCTCGCTCTTTCTCTCTCTGTGTATCTCTCTGTATCTCTCTCTGTATCTCTCTGTGTATCGCTCTCTCTCTGTATCTCTCTCTCTGTATCTCTCTCTCTCTCTCTCTCTTTCACTCTCTCGCTCTTTCTCTCTCTGTGTATCTCTCTCTCTGTATCTCTCTCTCTGTAGCTCTCTCTCTGTATTTCTCTCTCTGTATCTCTCTCTCTGTATCTCTCTCTCTGTATCTCTCTCTCTGTATCTCTCTCTCTGTAGCTCTCTCTCTGTATTTCTCTCTCTGTATCTCTCTCTCTGTATCTCTCTCTGTATCTCTCTCTCTCTCTGTATCTCTCTCTCTGTATCTCTCTGTGTATCTCTCTCTCTCTCTGTATCTCTCTCTGTATCTCTCTCTCTGTATCTCTCTCTCTGTATCTCTCTCTCTCTCTCCCTTTCACTCTCTCGCTCTTTCTCTCTCTCTCGCTCTTTCTTTCTCTCCCCATCCTGTGTGGTGTTGAGTAGACTGGAGGGATCCAGCCCTCTGTAGCAGGTATTGTGAGGGGGCGAGGGAGTGTGGTTTAAAAGCAGGGAGTGTGTTAATAGTTTGTGTTGAATATGGACAAGCTGATGAGATTTTATCCCTCTGGACTAAATTTGCCCCCTCCCTCTCTTTCTTCCGCTCTCCCTCTCTCCATATCTCCCTTTCGCCCTTCCTCTCTGAGGTGAAGTCATTAGTAAGAGTACCTATGAAAAGGAAACTGAGAGTGATAGATATGTGGGATTATTTGCTGAATATGTTGGTTTCATATGTTAGATGGATTTCATTATAGTTATTAGTGGTGAATGTTCATAGTATCTGATCTCTGGCTATTGACAACGCTCACAGCTGGTTAAAGATATCCAACCCATGACATTGTAGGAAGTGTAAATGTGTGAAACAGATATTCTGTAAAGACCAAAAACATGAAACAACCTCACCTTTGAAGTGTTCTGTAACATTACTTAAATTTCACACAGGGAGGGTTCAGTGAAGCCTAAATATCATCATCTTATATATACATCTAAAACAGCAGTTACTATCACAGAATGATAAAGCAAAAGGCTTACACGGCAGTAAGCATCCTTATTAACATGCAAATGTTAAACAAATGATCTTATGAGATGCAGTGCTAATGTTGTTTTGTTTGAGGTGCTGTTGTCTGGCTTGTCACCCCTCCCCCTCTCTCATTCTCTCTCTCTCCACAGACATACCATATTTCTTTCAGGCAGTCCCATGAAGTGCTTAGATTGAATTACAGAGTTACGGCAGACCTCGCCGGCACGCAATTTAAAGGGACCCTAAAAATTCAAATGTTATTGTTTAGCAGATAAAAACTGCAGAGGGACAGAATTTGCCGCGTCCTTCTAATAAATGTCACACAGTTGAAGAGTTGGATGCAGCTAGGGCCCATGCAGAGTCGATAATCAGGTTTGTTTTTAACTCGAGAGTTTTGTAGCAGTGCTTTTACATCATTGTTTATCTTCTGTCTGCTGCATCAAAGAGAATATCAAACACAAAGCGGGACATTTTGTAATAGGCCAGTCTGTTATGCAATTTTGAAATCATTTATCTAATCCTGTCTTGGTTTTGTAATTATTTTAACCTTGTGGAATTTAGATGAAACATACTTCAAAGTCTCTCTCATTTTAAAGACCGAGTTCAAACCTGCCGAAATAATAAACAGGTAGGCCTACACTTTTAATTTAGTTTGGTTGACATTATAATAATGTTAATATAAAATAGCAAAGCATATTCAATCTGTACCCATAAGCATGCAGGTTTTAGCAGGTGTTTTAGCTTGCAGGTTTTAGCAGGTGTTTTATCATGCAGGTTTTAGCAGGTGTTTTAGCATGCAGGTTTTAGCAGGTGTTTTAGCATGCAGGTTTTAGCAGGTGTTTTATCATGCAGGTTTTAGCAGGTGTTTTAGCATGCAGGTTTTAGCAGGTGTTTTAGCATGCAGGTTTTAGCAGGTGTTTTAGCATGCAGGTTTTAGCAGGTGTTTTAGCATGCAGGTTTTAGCAGGTGTTTTAGCATGCAGGTTTTAGCAGGTGTTTTATCATGCAGGTTTTAGCAGGTGTTTTATCATGTAGGTTTTAGCAGGTGTTTTAGCATGCAGGTTTTAGCAGGTGTTTTAGCATGCAGGTTTTAGCAGGTGTTTTAGCATGCAGGTTTTAGCAGGTGTTTTAGCATGCAGGTTTTAGCAGGTGTTTTATCATGCAGGTTTTAGCAGGTGTTTTACCATGCAGGTTTTAGCAGGTGTTTTAGCATGCAGGTTTTAGCAGGTGTTTTATCATGCAGGTTTTAGCAGGTGTTTTATCATGCAGGTTTTAGCAGGTGTTTTAGCATGCAGGTTTTAGCAGGTGTTTTATCATGCAGGTTTTAGCAGGTGTTTTATCATGCAGGTTTTAGCAGGTGTTTTATCATGCAGGTTTTAGCAGGTGTTTTAGCTTGCAGGTTTTAGCAGGTGTTTTAGCATGCAGGTTTTAGCAGGTGTTTTATCATGCAGGTTTTAGCAGGTGTTTTAGCATGCAGGTTTTAGCAGGTGTTTTATCATGCAGGTTTTAGCAGGTGTTTTAGCATGCAGGTTTTAGCAGGTGTTTTATCATGCAGGTTTTAGCAGGTGTTTTATCATGCAGGTTTTAGCAGGTGTTTTATCATGCAGGTTTTAGCAGGTGTTTTAGCTTGCAGGTTTTAGCAGGTGTTTTAGCATGCAGGTTTTAGCAGGTGTTTTATCATGCAGGTTTTAGCAGGTGTTTTAGCATGCAGGTTTTAGCAGGTGTTTTATCATGCAGGTTTTAGCAGGTGTTTTAGCATGCAGGTTTTAGCAGGTGTTTTATCATGCAGGTTTTAGCAGGTGTTTTATCATGCAGGTTTTAGCAGGTGTTTTATCATGCAGGTTTTAGCAGGTGTTTTATCATGCAGGTTTTAGCAGGTGTTTTAGCATGCAGGTTTTAGCAGGTGTTTTATCATGCAGGTTTTAGCAGGTGTTTTAGCATGCAGGATTTAGCAGGTGTTTTAGCAGGTGTTTTATCATGCAGGTTTTAGCAGGTGTTTTATCATGCAGGTTTTAGCAGGTGTTTTATCATGCAGGTTTTAGCAGGTGTTTTAGCATGCAGGATTTAGCAGGTGTTTTAGCATGCAGGTTTTAGCAGGTATTTTAGCATGTAGGTTTTAGCAGGTGTTTTAGCATGCAGGATTTAGCAGGTGTTTTAGCATGCAGGATTTAGCAGGTGTTTTAGCATGCAGGATTTAGCAGGTGTTTTATCATGCAGGTTTTAGCAGGTGTTTTATCATGCAGGATTTAGCAGGTGTTTTATCATGCAGGTTTTAGCAGGTGTTTTATCATGCAGGTTTTAGCAGGTGTTTTAGCATGCAGGTTTTAGCAGGTGTTTTATCATGCAGGTTTTAGCAGGTGTTTTATCATGCAGGTTTTAGCAGGTGTTTTATCATGCAGGTTTTAGCAGGTGTTTTAGCTTGCAGGTTTTAGCAGGTGTTTTAGCATGCAGGTTTTAGCAGGTGTTTTATCATGCAGGTTTTAGCAGGTGTTTTAGCATGCAGGTTTTAGCAGGTGTTTTATCATGCAGGTTTTAGCAGGTGTTTTAGCATGCAGGTTTTAGCAGGTGTTTTATCATGCAGGTTTTAGCAGGTGTTTTATCATGCAGGTTTTAGCAGGTGTTTTAGCATGCAGGTTTTAGCAGGTGTTTTAGCATGCAGGTTTTAGCAGGTGTTTTAGCATGCAGGTTTTAGCAGGTGTTTTATCATGCAGGTTTTAGCAGGTGTTTTATCATGCAGGTTTTAGCAGGTGTTTTAGCATGCAGGTTTTAGCAGGTGTTTTATCATGCAGGTTTTAGCAGGTGTTTTAGCATGCAGGATTTAGCAGGTGTTTTAGCAGGTGTTTTATCATGCAGGTTTTAGCAGGTGTTTTATCATGCAGGTTTTAGCAGGTGTTTTATCATGCAGGTTTTAGCAGGTGTTTTAGCATGCAGGATTTAGCAGGTGTTTTAGCATGCAGGTTTTAGCAGGTATTTTAGCATGTAGGTTTTAGCAGGTGTTTTAGCATGCAGGATTTAGCAGGTGTTTTAGCATGCAGGATTTAGCAGGTGTTTTAGCATGTAGGTTTAGCAGGTGTTTTAGCATGCAGGATTTAGCAGGTGTTTTAGCATGCAGGATTTAGCAGGTGTTTTATCATGCAGGTTTTAGCAGGTGCTTTAGCTTTATTGGCAAAATAAGATCAATGCATGGTACTAATACAGATCAAATTGATATTCACCTGCTATTCACCTGCTCAATACATCAATACAACATACCCCAACCACAAGCCATGGATTTGTGTGTATTGGGTATATGTTTTGTAATTTGTTAGATATTACTTTTTAGATATTTCTGCACTGTCGGAGCCACAATCACAAGCATTTCGCTACACCTGCAATAACATCTGGATGTGACCAATAAAATGTGATTTGATTTGATTTGGATTACAGGCAACATCAGCATTGAGCTAAAGGGTAGAACTGACGCTTTCAAGGAGTGGGACTCTACCCCGGAAGCTTATAAGAAATCCCGCTATGCCCTCCGATGAACCATCAAACAGGCCAAGCGTCAATACAGGACTAAGAGTGAATCGTACTACACTGACTCCGACGCTCGTCTTATGTGGCAGGGCTTGCTAACTATTACACACTACAAAGGGAAGCACAGCAGTGAGCTGCCCAGTGACACGAGCCTACCAGACGAGCTAAATTACTTCTATATTCGCTTTGAGGCAAGTAACACTGAAACATGCATGAGAGCATCATCTGTTCCGGACGACTGTGTGATCACGCTCTCCGTAGCCGATGTGAGTAAGACCTTTAAACAGGTCAACATTCACAAGGCCGCAGGGCCAGACGGATTAGCAGGACGTGTACTCCGAGCATGCGCTGACCAACTGGCAAGTGTCTTCACTGACATTTTCAACCTGTCCCTGACTGTTTCAAGCAGACCACCATAGTTCCTGTGCCCAAGAAGACTAAGGCAACCTGCCTAAATGACTACCGACCCATAGCACTCACGTCTGTAGCCATGGTCATGGCTCACATCGACACCATCATCCCAGAAACCCTAGACCCACTCCAATTTGCATACTGCCCAAACAGATCCACAGATGATGTAATCTCTATTACACTCCACACAGCCCTTTCCCACCTGGACAAAAGGAACACCTATGTGAGAATGCTATTCATTGACTACAGCTCAGTGTCCAACACCATAGTGTCCTCTAAGCTCATCACTAAGCTAAGGACCCTGGGACTAAACACCTCCCTCTACAACTGGATCCTGCACTTCCTGATGGGCTGCCCACAGGTGGTATGGGTTGGTAACAACACATCCGCCATGCTGATCCTCAACACGTGGGCCCTGTAGGGGTGCGTGCTCAGTCCCCTCCTGTACTCCCTATTCACTCATGACTGCATGGCCAGGCACGACTCCAACACCATCATTAAATTTGCTGATGACACAACAGTGGTAGGCCTGATCACAGACAATGACGAGATAGCCTATGGGGAGGAGGTCAGAGACCTGGCAGTGTGGTGCGAGGACAACAACCTCTACCTCAACATGATCAAGACAAAGGAGATGATTGTGGACTACAGGAAAAAGAGGACCGAGCACGCCCCCATTCTCATCGACGGGGTTGTAGTGGAGCAGGATGAGAGCTTCAAGTTCCGTGGTGTCCACATCACCAACAAACTAATATGGTCCAAGCACCCCAAGACAATCGTGAAGAGGGAACAACAAAGCCTATTCCCCCTCAGGAGACGGAAAAGATTTGGCATGGGTCCTCAGATCCTCAAAAAGTTCTACAGCTGCACCATCGAAAGCATGGTTGCATCACTGCCTGGTATGGCAACTGCTCAGCCTCCGACTGCAAGGCACTACAGAGGGTAGTGTGTACGGCCCAGTACATAACTGGGGCCAAGCTTTCTGTCATCCAGGACCTCTATACCAGGCAGTGTCAGACAAAGGCCCTAAAAATTGTCAAAGACCCAAGCCACCCCAGTCATAGACTGTTCTCTCTGCTACCGCATGGCAAGCAGTACCAGAGTGCCAAGTCTAGGACCAAGAGGCTTCTTAACAACTTCTACCCCAGAGTCATAAGACTCCTGAACAGCTAATCAAATGGCTACCCAGACTATTTGCATTGCCCCCCACCCCCCTTTTTTACACTGCTACTATTCTCTGTTTATTATCTATGCATAGTCAGTTTAACTCTACCTACATGTACATATTACCTCAGTTACCTTGACAAACCGGTGGCCCCGAACATTGACTCTGTATCGGTACCCCCTCAGGGGTGTGTGCTCAGTCCCCTCCTGTACTCCCTGTTCACTCATGACTGCATGGCCAGGCACGACTCCCCGCTGTTCTTATTTTACTGGTGCTCTATTTTTTACTTTCATTTAAAAAAAGGGACTTATCTATTCTTTACTTATTTATTCTAAAAACGGCATTGTTGGTTAAGGGCTTATAAGTATTTTACTGGAAGGTTCTATTTTAGGTGTTTTACTGTAAGGTTCTGTTCTATTCGGGGCATGTAAAAAAAAAAATATATTTTTTATTTGAGTAGTTATTTATTTCTCCTACTTTGCATCTGGGCAACAGTGGACACACTCAATGTACATCTTGTTTAGAGTGGTCCAAAGTGTCAGTGATGTTCTCCCTCTGTCCACCCTCACCCTCGTTCTCACTCTTTCTCACTTTCTCTGATCGCTCTCTATTTGAACCCTTCTCCCTCCCCATCTCACTCTCCCCCATCCCTATATCTCTCTCTCTAATTGGCCATGGCGGCTGTGTAGATGTAGCCAATAACAGCTCCCTGTCAGAGTTTCAATTAAAAAGTGGTATGGTGATATTGAAAAGGGATTAGCCCACAGATTGTTTTAGCTTGGGTTGACATTAGCTCTGTGGAATCCAATAATAACTGTCTGGAGTGTGTTTGGGGGGAGAGGAGGGGAGAGAAAACGATATTAGCTTCAATTTAACGCTACTATATTAAACTCAATACCGAAATTACACAGGTGGCTTATTATTACTTTGGAAGTGGAAGAGGGAGTGCCTACTCTATACAGTGCATTCAGCTGGTAATTGCATCACACTTGACAATAAGGCTGAGCCTATGTGAGGTAACACAGACTTCAGATAACACAGTGACTGTTCATTTGACTGGACCCACCTATTGGCTTATAAATACATGCAGTATCCTAGGGCTCAATTCAGTCTATAACACTGAAGCGTTACAGATTGCACGATAGAAATGAAACAGTAAGGACCTCCCGGGTGGCTCAGTGGTCTAAGGCCTGTGTTCGATTCCAGGATGTGTCTCGGAGTCCCGGCCGGGACCCGGAGTCCCATAGGGCGGCGCACGATTGGCCCAGCGTTGTCTGGTTTAGGGGAGGGTTTTGCCGGGGGGGCTTTACTTGGCTCATCACACTCTAGCAACTCCTTGTGGCGAGCCGGGCGCCTGCAGGCTGATTCGGTTGTCAGTTGAACAGTGTTTCCCCCTGGGGCATCCGGGTTAAGCGGGCAGGTGTTAAGAAGCGCGGTTTAGCGGGTTATGTTTTGGAGGACGCATGACTCGACCTTCGCCTCTCTCTCTCTCTCTCTCTCTCTCTCTCTCTCTCTCTCTCTCGAGCCCGTTGGTGAGTTGCAGCAATGAGATTGGATCGTAACTGGATATCAGGAAATTGAGGAGAAAAAGGGGGTAAAAAACAAAAACATTTAACGGTACTTTCCTGACTTGAGGAACTTGAGCTCAGTTGAGGAAAGTTTCTGTGAGACTCGTTGCTCCCTAAAATCCCATATTTAGGAGGTCTAAGTTAGGGGAGCGTTGGTTTTAGAATGTCCTCCGGTAGAGCAGTATCGATGTGTGGTCTGGTATGTTTACCTACCATGCTCTGTGTGAGATAGATCTATTTTTCTGTTCAGTGGCATCTCTGCATGCCTGCAGACAATGACATTAGCAGCACAGCAGACACTGTGTGTGTGTGTGTGTGTGTGTGTGTGTGTGTGTGTGTGTGTGTGTGTGTGTGTGTGTGTGTGTGTGTGTGTGTGTGTGTGTGTGTGTGTGTGTGTGTGTGTGTGGGTGTGTCGATGCTCATTGCGTTATCGCTTTCCTCAAAAACACACACACACACACACAAGGTCTCTTTCCACCCGCAGAATGGTGTCTGCTGTGTTGCTTTTGTCATTGTCTGCAGGCATGCAGAGATGCCATTGAATAGAAAAATAGATCTATCTCAGAAAAGAGAGAAAGAGAGGGCAAAACAGATAGGATGAGGGTGAAGGGATGGAGGAATGCTTGGAGAGAGAGAGAGGAAGAGAGAGGGATAAAGAGAGACAGACACAATGGGAGCGAGGGAGAGAGAGACAGGAAGAGGCAGAGAGAGTTAGAGCTAGTGTCGCATTGCTGCACTAGGCACACATAGGGGGTGGGATGACAAATAACCTTTATTTAGCCTGGAACATATGCTGTAGATCCACAGGATACAGGAAGTGGATACAAGAACCTTTTGCACAGGATGTGTCCAAGCACCTAATTCAACACTACAGCTCCTGCCTTGAAACACACAGGGCGGAGGCAAGGTAGAAAATGCATGGATTTATTCATGAAGTGATCTGTAGGTGAGATGAGAGGTTCTGTTGTGGGAATAGGTAGGGAAGAGGTTTTACGATTGCAGTGGTTTAGTGATGTGAATCTCAACACCTACATATTGGGGCAGCAGGGTAGCCTAGTGGTTAGAGTGTTGGACTTGTAACCGGAAGGTTACCCCGAGCTGACAAGGTACAAATCTGTCATTCTGCCCCTGAACAGGCAGTTAACTCACTGTTCCTAGGTCGTCATTGAAAATAAGAATTTGTTTTTAACTGACTTGCCTAGTTAAATAAAGGTAAAATAAAATGTAAAAAATAAAAATTGGTAGCTTGGCCACACACACATTCCATCCTCCCCCCCTCTCTGTCTGAGTGTGTCAGTGTTTTAGTAGACAGGTCTAACAGGGAGGTTTAGCTCCCCCAGCATTACCTCTTTTACCTGTGATGAATCATTTAGATGGAAGCCTTTTGAGTTTGAATACTGACGATTCCTCTTTACGCTTTGAGAGGACCTCCTGTGTAGAGTGGGCTTTAGTTACACTACAGGGGTGTACAGGGCAAGGCTGTGTGTGTGTGTGTGTGTGTGTGTGTGTGTGTGTGTGTGTGTGCGTGTGTGCCTGCGTGTGTTGTCGCCTCACAGAGCCCATGAATAGAGAGATAACAGCATTCGAATCAGAGCTATAATCCTTCTGATGTCTCTCTGCTTTGATGTTTGTGAGGTAGAAAAGGAAAATAGGTGAAGAGTGGTTTTAATAGGGGAAAGAGAGGGTGTAAAGGATGGAGGGAGAAACAGATAGAGGGAGCAATTAATGCTTTGAGAGGCGGAAAAGATGGAGAGGGAGAGGGAGAGAGAGAGAGAGAGAGAGAGAGAGAGAGAGAGAGAGAGAGAGAGATACTTGCCTTGGACACTGATACCTCAGCACATGTGGAACACAGTAATTCTTCATGCCACATGATATCATTTCCTAGGAGTTGTTTAGTGCTTGGTAAAACTTTACATTTGGCTGCTTCAGGATGTTTCAGTATATCAAGGTGTTCAGAGGTTGAATACAGAATAGTGTCTAGTACCAGTATAAGCTTTAGTACTGGAATAAATGGCCCATTGGTACTGGAATAAATGGCCCATTGGTACTGGAATAAATGGCCCATTGGTACCGGAATAAATGGCCCATTGGTACTGGAATAAATGGCCCATTGACCGTAGTTTGTCTAAGCTGTTTATCATCTATATGTCACTTTAAAAGCTCAGCGCATCATAAAGTCAGTGTTTTATACTGTATCACCACATCCTATCACACTACATTTCTCACCTACTGACTAAAACTCAGACAAGCCTCTCTATTGCAGAGATAAAGGAATATAGAATGAGAGAACAGCAGAGATAGAGTTCTCTCTAGTTCGGATCTCTGCTTGTTCTACGCTGATGGGATCAGTGGGCAGACCCCATATGTGTTAGCAGGCCTGTGTAGGGAGGAGAGGGATATGGAGGTGAGTTTGACTCTGTGTCACCGGGGTAATAACACACCACAGAGAGGCAGGTGGTGGAGTGTACTACACACAGGAGGGGAATAGGGTTCAGTGGATAAAGGGGTGTATCTCAACAGCCTGGTGACTTGCTCTACTTGTCTCCTTCATCTCCTCTGACACTGTTCTGAAGACACATGATAGGTAGGCTGTACATTAGATCAGTATCGTAATATGGTAATACCTCCACCTTGCCCTCTGATTGGCTAGATGGAATTTTGTTTTGTCCAATAATTTTAGATATCCACAAGTTTGTAGGGGCTAAGGGGTCAATTTGGGTCTGGATGTAATCTGTAAATTCCTTCATTCCACTAAAGATTTAAGACTTTTGATAATTCCTTCATTTCTGGTCACTGAATGCAACGTTAAAGTGAGGCAACCTGTGATTTTGTTCTTTGGTTTGTTGTAGTTGGGTGAGTATGACTGGACTGATAAAAGTAGGATGTGGGAGGTACTTCCTGTTGATGGCTCAAATCACTCATTGATCCCTGACACCTTATTGGTCTATACTCCTAACACCGCCTTTGCCTATTTCCTGAGTTCCAGAAAAATTACAAAAAAGGTTGTCTGTGTTCAAAGAGTCTATGAATATATAAATACATAATATGCACCTTTCATTTATTTTGGGAGACTGTCCAAATAAAGGGTTGACTGCTTTATTTTACTGGTTCAGTTCGTGTTGAACCTCACAAAATTGTGTAATAATGTAAAAATGTAGACAGAGAAAAACTGTAATTTATTGTAAATAGAGAGAGTGGTGGCAAAAACAATGTCGTGACTTGATTTCCACATAGATTGAATGGAAATTAGAGACAGATGTTTCCACAGACCATTGCCTCATCTCCCACTGTCCATTTGCCACAGTTCCTGGTAAAGATTTAATTGTCAAAGGTATTGTGTGAAATAAAAGTTTAACATATGGAGATTATTCATGAGAAATAAACATATCAATGCGACTTGGTGTTTACTGCTAGATGCATTAACAGACTGATTTCCCACAAACCCAATTTAACTTCAATCACAGACAACGGCGATAGTATGCTTCAAAATGGAAAACCAACAAGATTTCTCTTGATGGTCCAATTCTCATTAAACCCTAGTAGCATTCTGTGTGTTTTTAGAACTGCTGTGTGTGTGTGTGTGTGTGTGTGTGTGTGTGTGTGTGTGTGTGTGTGTGTGTGTGTGTGTGTGTGTGTGTGTGTGTGTGTGTGTGTGTGTTGTGTGTGTGTGTGCGTGTGTTCCTCCCTGACATTACTACACAAGTGAATTCCCCCAGTCTATTCAATTTACAAGAAGCTGAAATATGTAGTCCTGCGACCGGCCCTGCTCTGTGCTCCTGGGGGAATACATCTGATGTTGTCTGTGGGACTCCGTGTTTCGGCCCTGTTCTGTGGCAGATGTTCTGTCTCCCACACGGGAGGAAGTCAGTCAACTAAACAGACAGTAATAACCATCCGTATTGGGTTTCTGCTGCTTAACGTCAGCTTTATTGAAGCTGTAGTGATTCAGTAACAACCACGACCATTTAGTTCTCTCTTTTCCTCTGTGTTTCAACCAACACCTCTGTTTCAACCAACACCTCTGTTTCAATCAACACCTCTGTTTCAACCAACACCTCTGTTTCAATCAACACCACTGTTTCAACCAACACCTCTGTTTCAACCAACACCTCTGTTTCAATCAACACCTCTGTTTCAACCAACACCTCTGTTTCAACCAACACCTCTGTTTCAATCAACACCACTGTTTCAACCAACACCTCTGTTTCAACCAACACCTCTGTTTCAACCAACACCTCTGTTTCAACCAACACCTCTGTTTCAACCAACACCTCTGTTTCAATCAACACCTCTGTTTCAACCAACACCTCTGTTTCAATCAACACCTCTGTGTTTCAACCAACACCTCTGTGTTTCAACCAACACCTCTGTTTCAACCAACACCTCTGTTTCAATCAACACCTCTGTTTCAATCAACACCACTGTGTTTCAACCAACACCACTGTTTCAACCAACACCACTGTTTCAATCAACACCTCTGTGTTTCAACCAACACCTCTGTGTTTCAACCAACACCTCTGTTTCAACCAACACCTCTCTGTTTCAACCAACACCACTGTTTCAATCAACACCTCTGTGTTTCAACCAACACCTCTGTGTTTCAACCAACACCTCTGTGTTTCAACCAACACCACTGTTTCAATCAACACCACTGTGTTTCAACCAACACCTCTGTTTCAACCAACACCTCTGTTTCAACCAACACCTCTGTTTCAATCAACACCTCTGTGTTTCAACCAACACCTCTGTGTTTCAACCAACACCTCTGTTTCAACCAACACCTCTGTTTCAATCAACACCACTGTGTTTCAACCAACACCTCTGTGTTTCAACCAACACCTCTGTTTCAACCAACACCTCTGTTTCAACCAACAGCTCTGTGTTTCAACCAACACCTCTGTTTCAACCAACACCTCTGTGTTTCAACCAACACCTCTCTGTTTCAACCAACACCTCTGTTTCAACCAACACCTCTGTGTTTCAACCAACACCTCTGTGTTTTACCCAACACCTCTGTGTTTCAACCAACACCTCTGTGTTTTACCCAACACCTCTGTGTTTCAACCAACACCACTGTGTTTCAACCAACACCTCTGTGTTTCAATCAACACCTCTGTTTCAACCAACACCTCTGTGTTCATTCAACACATCTGTTTCAATCAACACCTCTGTCTGTGCTTCATGCAGGTTCATGTCAGACTACTCTCTCAGAATGGTAGGACAGGTATTCTAGAAGGCTTGGATTATAGGACAGCTATTGTGGAGGTACTAAAAGACATGTTGCATTTGGAGGGTTAATATCAGGTGTTGACAGAATCCACTGTCTTTTCCATCTCAGTTCACATCAGTGCAGATGTCAGTACTCATTCTTATACAATAGCATGAACTTTACCCCCCGAAAACACACACACTCCCCTCTCTGCTGCATTACTGCTTGAAAAACTGCTCAGTGTGAGGCTTGAGATTCCACAGAGGCTGGACTGCAGTACTGACACTCCATAACAGACCTCCTCTCTTTGTCTCTCTCTGCCCAGACCATGCGTGGTTCATTTGTCTTCACATTACCCCCCCCCCCACCATTTTATTCTCCCTGCCATGACTGATGCTGGTTGTGTGGTACATGTGCCAATGTTCTACATGATGATTGGACCCCTTCCAGTATCTGGTTATGTGACTGGGCTGAAGGGGGAAAGGCTGGAAGGCCGGCTGCCCGCTACAGATGAGTGTCATTAAAGACGTGTGTTCAGGGGCAGAACTGTTCTGTAGTGAGGGGAATAGGCAAGGTGACAGCACACACAGACAGACACAATCACACATACATACACATATATACACATACAGGCTCTCTCTCTCTCACACACTCTGTATGAGCGAAACTCTGTGTTCTCCAGTGTCAGACAATCTGATCAGTGAGAGAGATGAGTAATCAGTGAGTGTGAGACCTTCTCTTCTCCTCTTCTGTCCCCTCTCTGTCTGTGTATTATTAGTAAGTGATGAGTACCCCAGTAGATGAGTACCCCAGTAGATGATGAGTACACCAGTGAGGGTGAGACCTGCTGTCTGTCCAGTCTTGCCTGTAATTTCCTTTCTGGGATGAGCTGGTGATTTGCATGATTACATCAGTCAGTTGTTCATTACCGACCGACCGCAGCAAACCAACAAATGCCAGCCAGGAGTGGAGCACACACATAATGCACTGTCATCATCCTGACACTCTTTATTAGACCTATATCTGTCCTACCATGCCTTTTTAAGGTCCTCGAAAGCCAAGTTAACAAACAGATCACCTACCATTTCCAATCCCACCGTACCTTCTCCGCTATGCAATCTGGTTTCCGAGCTGGTCATGGGTGCACCTCAGCCACGCTCAAGGTCCTAAACGATATCATAACCGCCATCGATAAGAGACAATACTGTGCAATTGTATTCATCGACCTGGCTAAGGCTTTCAACTCTGTCAGTCACAACATTCTTATCGGCAAACTCAACAGCCTTGGTTTCTCAAATGACTGCCTCGCCTGGTTCACAAACTACTTCTCAGATAGAGTTCAGTGTGTCAAATCAGAGGGCCTGTTGTCCGGACCTCTGGCAGTCTCTATGGGGGTGCCACAGGGTTCAATTCTCGGGCCGACTCTTTTCTCTGTACACATCAATGATGTCGCTCTTGCTGCTGGTGATTCTCTGATCCACCTCTACGCAGACGACACCATTCTGTATACTTCTGGCCCTTCGTTGGACACTGTGTTAACTAACCTCCAGACGAGCTTCAATGCCATACAACTCTCCTTCCATGGCCTCCAACTGCTCTTAAATGCAAGTAAAACTAAATGCATGCTCTTCAACCGATCGCTGCCCACACCTGCCAGCCCGTCTAGCATCCCTACTCTGGACGGTTCTGACTTAGAATATGTGGACAACTACAAATACCTAGGTGTCTGGTTAGACTGTAAACTCTCTTTCCAGACTCATATTAAACATCTCCAATCCAAAATTAAATCTAGAATCAGCTTCCTATTTCGCAACAAAGCATCCTTCATTCATGCTGCCAAACATACCCTCATAAACCTGACTATCCTGCCGATCCTTGACTTCAGCGATGTAATTTACAAAATAGCCTCCAACACTCTACTCAACAAATTGGATGCAGTCTATCACAGTGCCATCCGTTTTGTCACCAGAGCCCCATATACTACCCACCACTGCGACCTGTATGCTCTCGTTGGCTGGCCCTCACTTCATATTCATCGCCAAACCCACTGGCTCCAGGTCATCTAGTCTTTGCTATGTAAAGCCCCGCCTTATCTCAGCTCACTGGTCACCATAGCAGCACCCACCCGTAGCACACGCTCCAGCAGGTATATTTCACTGGTCACCCCGAAAGCAAATTCTTCCTTCGGCCGCCTTTCCTTCCAGTTCTCTTCTGCCAATGACTGGAACGAACTGAACAAATCACTGAAGCTAGAGACTCATATCTCCCTCACTAACTTTAAGCATCAGCTCTCAGAGCAGCTCACAGATCACTGCACCCTGTACATAGCCCATCTGTAAATAGCCCACCCAACTACCTCATCCCCATACTGTTATTTATTTTTCTCCTTTGCACCCCAGTACTTGCACACTCATCTTCTGCACATATATCACTCCAGTGTTTAATTGTTATATTGTATTTACAGTGGGGCAAAAAAAGTATTGTCAGCCACCAATTGTGCAAGTTCTCCCACTTAAAAAGATGAGAGAGGCCTGTAATTTTCATCATAGGTACACTTCAACTATGACAGACAAAATGAGAACAAAAAATCCAGAAAATCACATTGTAGGATTTTTAATGAATTTATTTGCAAATTATGGTGGAAAATAAGTATTTGGTCACCTACAAACAAGCAAGATTTCTGGCTCTCACAGACCTGTAACTTCTTCTTTAAGAGGCTCCTCTGTCCTCCACTCGTTACTTGTATTAATGGCACCTGTTTGAACTTGTTATCAGTATAAAAGACAACCTCAAACAGTCACACTCCAAACTCCACTATGGCCAAGACCAAAGAGCTGTCAAAGGACACCAGAAACAAAATTGTAGACCCGCACCAGGCTGGGAAGACTGAATCTGCAATAGTAAGCAGCTTGGTTTGAAGAAATCAACTGTGGGAGCAATTATTAGGAAATGGAAGACATACAAGACCACTGATAATCTCCCTCGATCTGGGGCTCCACGCAAGATCTCACCCCGTGGGGTCAAAATGATCACAAGAACGGTGAGCAAAAATCCCAGAACCACACGGGGGGACCTAGTGAATGACCTGCAGAGAGCTGGGACCAAAGTAACAAAGCCTATCATCAGTAACACACTACGCCGCCAGGGACTCAAATACTGCAGTGCCAGACGTGTCCCCCTGCTTAAGTCAGCACATGTCAAGGCCCGTCTGAAGTTTGCTAGAGAGCATTTGGATGATCCAGAAGAAGATTGGGAGAATGTCATATGGTCAGATGAAACCAAAATATAACTTATTGGTAAAAACTCAACTCGTCATGTTTGGAGGACAAAGAATGCTGAGTTGAATCCAAAGAACACCATACCTACTGTGAAACATGGGGGTGGAAACATCATGCTTTGGGGCTGTTTTTCTGCAAAAGGACTAGGACGACTGATCCGTGTAAAGGAAAGAATGAATGGGGCCATGTATCGTGAGATTTTGAGTGAAAACCTCCTTCCATCAGCAAGGGCATTGAAGATGAAACGTGTCTGGGTCTTTCAGCATGACAATGATCCCAAACACACCGCCCGGGCAACGAAGGAGTGGCTTCGTAAGAAGCATTTCAAGGTCCTGGAGTGGCCTAGCCAGTCTCCAGATCTCAAGCCCATAGAAAATCTTTGGAGGGAGTTGAAAGTCTGTGTTGCCCAGCAACAGCCCCAAAACATCACTGCTCTAGAGGAGATCTGCATGGAGGAATGGGACAAAATACCAGCAACAGTGTGTGAAAACCTTGTGAAGACTTACAGAAAACGTTTGACCTCTGTCATTGCCAACAAAGGGTATATAACAAAGTATTGAAATAAACTTTTGTTACTGACCAAATACTTATTTTCCACCATAATTTGCAAATAAATTCATAAAAAATCCTACAATGTGATTTTCTGGATTTTTTCTTCTCCTTTTGTCTGTCATAGTTGAAGTGTACCTATGATGAAAATTACAGGCCTCTCTCATCTTTTTAAGTGGGAGAACTTGCACAATTGGTGGCTGACTAAATACTTTTTTGCCCCACTGTATGGCCTATTTATTGCCACTGTATATAGACTTTATTTTCTATTGTATTATTGACTGTATGTTTGTTTATTCCATGTTTAACTCTAACTGTAACTCTAACTCTAAATGTAACTCTAACTCTAACTCTAACTCTAAATGTTTAACTCTAACTCTAACCATGTCTAACTGTGTTGTTGTATGTGTGGCACTGCTTTGCTTTATCTTGGCCAGGTCGCAATTGTAAGTGAGAACTTGTTCTCAACTAGCCTACCTGGTTAAATAAAGGTTAAATAAAAAAAATAACAGAATGACACACACACAGTGCACTGTCATCGCCCTGACGCTCTTTATTATGGAATGACACACACACACACTCCCTTTGTCCAAATACCGTCACTTACTCCAACTTTGGCGGAAGATCACACGCACGCACGCAAGCACACGCACACGCACACACACACACACCGGTAGACTGACCTTCAGTACAGATCCTCTATGGACACAGGTACGCCCATTAGAGGAGAGGTAGGTGGGAACTGAGGAACCATCCATAAACTCCGGCCTTGCAGGTCGAAAAGCATCTTTATCAGGTCTAAAACATACTTTAAACCTCTAAAACGGGGTTTCTAACGGTCTAACGGTGTTGTTTAAGTCATAAAAGTATTCTTTAAAAGTACAAAAGTATAACATTCTAAGCAGTAATACAGCGTTAGCATTTCACTACTAGCAATTCTACACATTGTGACATGAGTTGCAGAGCACATTTTTGAATTTTATAACACATTTGAGGAGGCCCTAAGCAACCGCTTATGTCACTTATGCCTGGAGCTGGCCCTGGTGACTGATCTTTGCTCCAGGATGAGAAGATCAATGGAGGCTATTGGAGCCCCGATCCAGAAGAGGCTAGCTGGTTCTCCACCCCATAACGCCTCTACCACCCCCTGCTAAACCTCCACCCCATAACATCTCTACCACCTCCTGCTAGACCTCCACCCCATAACTCCTCTACCACCTCCTGCTAGACCTCCACCCCATAAGTCCTCTACGACCTCCTGCTAGACCTCCACTCCATAACTTGTCTACCACCTCCTGCTAGACCTCCAACCCATAACTCCTCTTCCACCTCCTGCTAGACCTCCACCCCATAACTCCTCTACCACCTCCTGCTAGACCTCCACCCCATAACATGTCTACCACCTCCTGCTAGACCTCCAACCCATTACTCCTCTTCCACTTCCTGCTAGACCTCCACCCCATAACATCGCTACCACCTCCTGCTAGACCTCCACCCCATTACTCCTCTACCACCTCCTGCTAGACCTCCACCCCATAACATCTCTACCACCTCCTGCTAGACCTCCACCCCATAACATCTCTACCACCTCCTGCTAGACCTCCACCCCATAACATCTCTACCACCTCCTGCTAGACCTCCACCCCATAACTCCTCTACCACCTCCTGCTAGACCTCCACCCCATAACATCTCTACCACCTCCTGCTAGACCTCCACATCATAACTCCTCTACCACCTCCTGCTAGACCTCCATAACATAACTCCTCTACCACCTCCTGCTAGACCTCCACAACATAACTCCTCTACCACCTCCTGCTAGACCTCCTCCCCATAACATCTCTACCACCTCCTGCTAGACCTCCACCCCATAACATCTCTACCACCTTCTGCTAGACCTCCACCCCATAACTCCTCTACCACCTCCTGCTAGACCTCCACAACATAACTCCTCTACCACCTCCTGCTAGACCTCCACCCCATAACTCCTCTACCACCTCCTGCTAGACCTCCACAACATAACATCTCTACCACCTCCTGCTAGACCTCCTCCCCATAACATCTCTACCACCTCCTGCTAGACCTCCACCCCATAACTCCTCTACCACCTCCTGCTAGACCTCCACAACATAACTCCTCTACCACCTCCTGCTAGACCTCCACCCCATAACTCCTCTACCACCTCCTGCTAGACCTCCACAACATAACATCTCTACCACCTCCTGCTAGACCTCCACAACATAACTCGTCTACCACCTCCTGCTAGAACTCCACCCCATAACATCTCTACCACCTCCTGCTAGAACTCCACCCCATAACTTCTTTACCACTTTCTGCTAGACCTCCACCCCATAACATCTCTACCACCTCCTGCTAGACCTCCGCCCCATAACTCCTCTACCACCTCCTGCTAGACATCCTCCCCATAACTCCTCTACCACCTCCTGCTAGACCTCCACCCCATAACTCCTCTACCACCTCCTGCTAGACCTCCTCCCCATAACTCCTCTTCTACCTCCTGCTAGACCTCCTCCCCATAACATCTCTACCACCTCCTGCTAGACCTCCTCCCCATAACTCCTCTTCCACCTCCTGCTAGACCTCCACCCTATAACTCCTCTACCACCTCCTGCTAGACCTCCACCCCATAACTCCTCTACCACCTCCTGCTAGACCTCCACCCCATAACTCCTCTACCACCTCCTGCTAGACCTCCACCCCATAACATCTCTACCACCTCCTGCTAGACCTCCACCACATAACATATCTACCACCTCCTGCTAGACCTCCACCCCATAACATCTCTACCACCTCCTGCTAGACCTCCACCCCATAACATCTCTACCACCTCCTGCTAGACCTCCACCCCATAACTCCTCTACCACCTCCTGCTAGACCTCCACCCCATAACATCTCTACCACCTCCTGCTAGACCTCCTCCCCATAACATCTCTACCACCTCCTGCAAGACCTCCACCCCATAACATCTCTACCACCTCCTGCTAGACCTCCACCCCATAACATCTCTACCACCTCCTGCTAGACCTCCACCCCATAACATCTCTACCACCTCCTGCTAGACCTCCACCCCATAACATCTCTACCACCTCCTGCTACACCTCCACCCCATAACATATCTACTACCTCCTGCTTCCCACCTAGACCTCCCACCCCTTTACTTTGTTACTGGGTACAGTGTATTATTGCCTGGTGGTGTTTGTGTGTGCATGCGTTCATTTAAGCATGTGTGTGTAACACCCCTCACCCAGTCTTCACTCAAAGCACGGGTTGACATGTGTATACTGCAGATGTATTGCTCATACAGACAACAGCAGCCTACTAGACCAGGGGAAAGGTCTGAGAGGAGAAGAGGTCTTTCAAAGATTTACATCTCCAGTCTTCGCTCTAGTGAAAACATGCCTGAGACATGCAGGGCCAAGTGGGGAGTGGAGGGAGAGTATCATGTATATAGATTGACTATGAGCTTGGCTTACTGTGGATTCATCCTAAAATCCTAGCTCTCTCTCTATCTATCTGTGTGTGTGTGTGTGTGTGTGTGTGTGTGTGTGTGTGTGTGTGTGTGTGTGTGTGTGTGTGTGTGTGTGTGTGTGTGTGTGTGTGTGTGTGTGTGTGTGTGTGTGTGTGTGTGTGTGTGTGTGTGTGTGTGTGTGTGTGTGTGTGTGTGTGTGTTTGTGTGTGTGTGGATAAGAGCATCTGCTAAATGACTAAAATGGGAGTATAGCTTCTAGAGGAATACTGTGAGATATAATACTGTGAGATATAATACTGTGAGATATAATACTGTGAGATATGATTAGACATCCAGGTGGAGTCACACCTCAATGTGTATATCATTAACCATTTTCCATAGCTATGCAATGACCTGTTATGCTTGGCCTAACCATAGTTATCCATGTGATATGTGCACATGTATGTTTGTGTTTTACATGTAATGTTCTGCTCAGCAGTGACGTACAGTACCCCCGCCCCAGCCTTCTAGGTAAACTGAGCTGCTCTTTGAAAACTCATCCTAGTATTGTGTCAAGCTGCACTACTGTTCAGTGTTTATTTCCATGGTGCTTTGATGTCCGTCGTAACTCTTTCTCCAGTTATCTTGTTATGCTGTTGCATTCCCACCAAGCAACGCCAACCCTCCCATGGGTGCGCTAATATTCTCTCTCATCCTCAATCTATAGGAACAATAAAAGCCATGTTTTTTGTTTGAACTGGGACAGGGAATTTCCAGTGACCATAATGATGAGCCGTCTAGTTAATCAGATCATGAATAATGCATGAGATGGAAGTGTGTCTCCTGTGTGATCAAGATTGCATCGCAGCACAGTTCCTGGGAGGAGAGGAGGCTGCGAGAGAAAGACACGTGTGGGGAGCATGTAGAGTACGTGAAATACCTTACTTTCTTTAAACAAAAATATTGAACCTTTATTTAACTAAGCAAGTCAGCCTGAGCACCGTCATTGACAATCATAAACACTTTCGACCCAGTCTCCTATAAAATATGTCCCATTACTTTGCTAGAAAGTCTGTTCAAGTTTTAGTCATCATAAATGATATAACATCATAGAGAAACACTGTTGATATTACATAGTGTGAGACATGATTAAACATCCACATAGAATCTCACCTAAAAGCACTTTGAATAACCCCTAATTATTGATTGGTGCTTAGCTAACACCAGCATGAATGTGTTGCATTTTGAATATCAAACCTTACCTCTAATGGTTTGGTGTGTAACCTAACCTCTAATGGTTTGGTGTGTAACCTAACCTCTAATGGTTTGGTGTGTAACCTAACCTCTAATGGTTTGGTGTGTAACCTAACCTCTAATGGTTTGGTGTGTAACCTAACCTCTAATGGTTTGGTGTGTAACCTAACCTCTAATGGTTTGGTGTGTAACCTAACCTCTAATGGTTTGGTGTTTAATCTAACCTCTAATGGTTTGGTGTGTAACCTAACATCTAATGGTTTGGTGTGTAACCTAACCTCTAATGGTTTGGTGTGTAACCTAACCTCTAATGGTTTGGTGTTTAATCTAACCTCTAATGGTTTGGTGTGTAACCTAACCTCTAATGGTTTGGTGTGTAACCTAACCTCTAATGGTTTGGTGTGTAACCTAACCTCTAATGGTTTGGTGTGTAACCTAACCTCTAATGGTTTGGTGTTTAATCTAACCTCTAATGGTTTGGTGTTTAATCTAACCTCTAATGGTTTGGTGTGTAACCTAACCTCTAATGGTTTGGTGTGTAACCTAACCTCTAATGGTTTGGTGTGTAACCTAACCTCTAATGGTTTGGTGTTTAACCTAACCTCTAAAATAATTATAATTTGCAAATTGACCACATCTAAGCCCAAAAAGAGTTTGTATTTGAAAATAACAATTTCATACCTTGATTAAATTGAGACATGATCTCATATCTCTTCTTTTAATTTGTGGGAATACTGGGAAACAGATTTTCTAAATTATACATACATTTTTGCTGAATTCCAGGTGATCTTACAGTCTTTTTGTCACGACTTCCTCCGAAGTCGGTCCCTCTCCTTGTTCGGACGACGTTCGGCGGTCAACGTCAACGGTCTTCTAGCCATCGTCGGTCCACCTTTCAGTTTCCATTTGTTTTGTCTTGTCTCCACACACACCTGGTTTCAATCCCATCAATTACATGTTGTGTATTTAACCCTCTGTTCCCCACATGTCCTTGTCCGGTATTGTTGATTGTAAGATTTTGTGCACGTTATGTCTGGCGTGTGAAGGGTTTCGTCCCATGTTGTGTATTTAACCCTCTGTTCCCCACATGTCCTTGTCCGGTATTGTTGATTGTAAGAGTTATGTTATGTCTGGCGTGTGAAGGGTTTCGTCCCATGTTGTCTATTTAACCCTCTGTTCCCCACATGTCCTTGTCCGGTATTGTTGATTGTAAGAGTTATGTTATGTCTGGCGTGTGAAGGGTTTCGTCCCATGTTGTGTATTTAACCCTCTGTTCCCCACATGTCCTTGTCCGGTATTGTTGATTGTAAGAGTTATGTTATGTCTGGCGTGTGAAGGGTTTCGTCCCATGTTGTGTATTTAACCCTCTGTTCCCCACATGTCCTTGTCCGGTATTGTTGATTGTAAGAGTTATGTTATGTCTGGCGTGTGAAGGGTTTCGTCCCATGTTGTGTATTTAACCCTCTGTTCCCCACATGTCCTTGTCCGGTATTGTTGATTGTAAGAGTTATGTTATGTCTGGCGTGTGAAGGGTTTCGTCCCATGTTGTGTATTTAACCCTCTGTTCCCCACATGTCCTTGTCCGGTATTGTTGATTGTAAGAGTTATGTTATGTCTGGCGTGTGAAGGGTTTCGTCCCATGTTGTGTATTTAACCCTCTGTTCCCCACATGTCCTTGTCCGGTATTGTTGATTGTAAGAGTTATGTTATGTCTGGCGTGCGAAGGGTTTCGTCCCATTCTATTTATTTATTGTTTTTGTTCACAGTGATTTTATTATGAAACTGCACCGTTGTAACACAGTCTTTGCCATCCTGCGCCTGACTTCTCTGCCGCCAGTACGCACGCATTACACTTTTTGACCAAAAACTAAAATCCCCCAAAACATTGGGGGTTCAAAAACATCACTTGGGACAGTTGTGGCTCGAGGCTGCCTGTTCCCGACCCCTCTGCTTTAATGGTTTGATCGAAGAATCTCATATCAATATTGACTAATTGGATTGTCCTGATATCAATCAGTGACCACCAGAGGTGATAGGTGATCAATAGCCATGACCCTGGATGGGCTCATCGATCCTGATTCACAGCTAAGAGAATCATGGTTATATTCCATCAATCAAGCACTTGTGAGGGTATGTGAGGGTATGGGGGTATGGACAGTAGGCTATTCATAAATTGTCTGGTTTCAACTTCTGCATATAACACTGTTCATTACACTGCAGTGTTGTCATTCAAAAAGTGATGTGACGCATTCCATGGCTAGTGTTAAAAACAGGTGGATGGGCAGTATTTATAAATGATCTGGTTATGACTTTTAGTTGAATATCACAGACAACCTCTGATCCTTACAAAAATACTAGGTAAGCACGGAATTAGAGCAGTGACACTTGCAACTTTACTACTCTGCTCCTACCTGCTCCTACCTGCAGTGAGGTGTGGTCATTTGGACACATAATTCCAGATATGCTGCAGTGAATTTAGTTTTGGATAACTTTTTCTGTCAGCACCGCACTTAACCGACCCAATGTGCATTCTTTCCTAGTTATGTTTCCACATATCCTTCTGCCTCAGTGAGAGAATGAGAGGGAGACTCGTGTTTGTGCTAGTTTTATTTTGCCGTCATGTTTGGGTTTTTGCACCGGCTGGTTATTATGGTACAGATTATGGGAGGTCAGTTTGAGGGGTTGCCATGGAGACAGTGTGCCTTGCGCTGGCGGAGGATGATTCGGCAGCTCCTTGGTGTGTCAGTAGCCTCTGATGAGGTGAAATAGATTTCACCTGAATAACACATCCAACCATTTACACATAAACACATCTAGGCCTCCCTGCCTGAGAGCAGGCAGTTCAACCCACCATTCCTTCTCCACTCCCCTCTTGTTTTATTTCCATCTCTCTAATCTGTCATTTTCACACCAAAAATGACATGCCGGGCATTCAGTTTGTGTTTCTGAAGTATTTCCTTATCAGTTTTATCTGTCTGTCTGTATCCTAGTCATCCCCCTCTTTCTGCATTTCTCCTTTTCCTCTTCATCTCACTCCATCCCTCTCTCTTCTTCTCTCCTGATGAGGTGGGTGGAAGTGAGGACATCCTCTCTCCATTTCTTTCTCCATATCCCTCGCTCCTCTCCCTTTGCTTTTTGAGAGTGATGTAGGCAGTCATCCTTTCATTGTCATTCCTGAATTCTCTCATCCAACTCTCCTTCTCTCAAATGTCTCTCTCCCTTCTCCCCTTTCATTTCTATTATCACTCTTTCATATATTCTCTCCATACCTCTCTCTCCTGTGCTCTCTGAGAGGAGTGGAGGCGGCTGGAGGGAGGATGTCATCCTGAGCATCAAGCCCACAACGAGGCTTTGAAGCTGGGTTGGACTCCACTCACTGGCTGCCTCTCCTCCCTCTCTGCCTCCGCAGCTCCTGGCTCTGGAGCTATGGCTAGGCAGGCAGGACTGCAAACGCAGCAAAAACACACAGAGAGAAAGAAAGCTAATGAAAAAGGAAAGAGGGAGGGAGGAGAGAGAAACAGAGAGCTGCTGGGCTTTTACTCAGAGCCTGTGTGGGGCCTGATTCCTGTGGAGGGGCCATCTGCTTAGAGGGAAGGAGGGAAGGAGAAAGAGAAGGGGGGGGCAGGGAGGGGAATTCAGAAAAGAGCAGTAGTAACAGTACCACACACACACTTATCTAACCTCTATTATCTAACCAGTCTCCCCTGTATCAAGTCTCCTCTGCAACCAGTCTCCCCTGCAACCAGTCTCCTCTGTAACCAGTCTCCTCTGCAAACCAGTCTCCTCTGTAACCAGTCTCCTCTGCAAACCAGTCTCCTCTGTAACCAGTCTCCTCTGTAAACCAGTCTCCTCCGCAACCAGTCTCCTCTGCAACCAGTCTCCTCTGCTGTGTTACTATGACAGAGGAACAGTACAGTAAACATCACCTACAGCCTCTTACAATCACCTGGTGTCTATGTTACACTACTAATGGTATTAAGTGGTAATAATGCTCATTTGTGTGTGTGAGACAGAGAGGGTGTACTTTCATGCTCTATCCACCATGTGTTACAGTACTAAGTGTGAAGGAATAAGCCCTTCACTACAAGGACATTGTTTTAATTGTGTCTATTGCTTTATTGGATAAAACAAAATGTATGCAGAATCCCTATCATGTTGACCATTCATCATTCCATGCAATATTATAGCTGCAATGTCAATTGCACCTCTTCTGTGTTAATTCATTATGTAGCTCCTGATTGGCTAGTTAATTGAGTGGTTGTTTGAACACAGGTGTGGTCCCTCAGACCAAATTATTGAAGGAACCGCTTTTAACAGAGTGTGTTATTGTTTGAGAGATTATTGTGTGTGTGTATGGTGAGCCACTGTTTTAGCCATCCGTTTTGTCATTTTTACCTGGTTTATCTTGCCCTTTTACAATAAATGTAGCATTATTGCACATCTTACTTGTCAGTCGGTTTTAAAAGCCTTATGTGCAAGAGTAGGCCAGCTGTTTCACAGGCACAAGTGATAATGATATGTGATAATGGGTAGTACTGGAACAGCAGCCTCAGACGAAAGGTAATACATGACTCTGGAGGAGAGTCCTCTGGCCTCACTACTAGATGACTGACAGGTGACATAGTGGGTGTGTGTGTGTGTGTGTGTGTGAGAGAGAGAGAGATGGAGTCAGGGTCGTTAGACAGACAGTCGAGTGACATTGCATTACTGCTTTTACTGTCACTTGATGAATGGCCCTCTGATACAATCTATGGACGGCTCTCCCACTCAACCTTCACTTGTACACTACTGACTATGTGTGTGCAGGTGACAGGGAGAGGGAGGGAAGGAGGAGAAAGAGGGAAGGCAGAGAGATGACCATCCATCCCCATTATCCTTTTTCACTCAAGTTATTTATGCCTCACATCCGGCTGACTCTCTCCGTTTGTTTTTCTATCGCTCCCTGTCATTTTCACTTGTTCATGACTGTCCCCTCTCCCGCTTTCTCTGTTCACTCTTTCTGCCCCGCTCCCTGAGGAAATACCAGGGTCCTAATGACATGCAGAAAGGTTGAGGTAAGAGAAATACCAGGGTCCTAATGACATGCAGAAAGGTTGAGGTGGGAGAAATACCAGGGTCCTAATGACATGCAGAAAGGTTGAGGTAGGAGAAATACCAGGGTCCTAATGACATGCAGAAAGGTTGAGGTAGGAGAAATACCAGGGTCCTAATGACATGCAGAAAGGTCGAGGTAGGAGAAATACCAGGGTCCTAATGACATGCAGAAAGGTTGAGGTGGGAGAAATACCAGGGTCCTAATGACATGCAGAAAGGTTGAGGTGGGAGAAATACCAGGGTCCTAATGACATGCAGAAAGGTCGCGGTGGGAGAAATGCCAGGGTCCTAATGACATGCAGAAAGGTTGAGGTGGGAGAAATACCAGGGTCCTAATGACATGCAGAAAGGTTCAGGTAGGAGAAATACCAGGGTCCTAATGACATGCAGAAAGGTTGAGGTAGGAGAAATACCAGGGTCCTAATGACATGCAGAAAGGTTGAGGTGGGAGAAATACCAGGGTCCTAATGACATGCAGAAAGGTTGAGGTGGGAGAAATACCAGGGTCCTAATGACATGCAGAAAGGTTGAGGTGGGAGAAATACCAGGGTCCTAATGACATGCAGAAAGGTTGAGGTGGGAGAAATACCAGGGTCCTAATGACATGCAGAAAGGTTGAGGTAGGAGAAATACCAGGGTCCTAATGACATGCAGAAAGGTTGAGGTGGGAGAAATACCAGGGTCCTAATGACATGCAGAAAGGTCGAGGTGGGAGAAATGCCAGGGTCCTAATGACATGCAGAAAGGTTGAGGTGGGGGAAATACCAGGGTCCTAATGACATGCAGAAAGGTTGAGGTAGGAGAAATACCAGGGTCCTAATGACATGCAGAAAGGTTCAGGTAGGAGAAATACCAGGGTCCTAATGACATGCAGAAAGGTTCAGGTAGGAGAAATACCAGGGTCCTAATGACATGCAGAAAGGTTGAGGTAGGAGAAATACCAGGGTCCTAATGACATGCAGAAAGGTTGAGGTAGGAGAAATACCAGGGTCCTAATGACATGCAGAAAGGTTGAGGTAGGAGAAATACCAGGGTCCTAATGACATGCAGAAAGGTTGAGGTGGGAGAAATACCAGGGTCCTAATGACATGCAGAAAGGTTGAGGTAGGAGAAATACCAGGGTCCTAATGACATGCAGAAAGGTTGAGGTGGGAGAAATGCCAGGGTCCTAATGACATGCAGAAAGGTTGAGGTGGGGGAAATACCAGGGTCCTAATGACATGCAGAAAGGTTGAGGTAGGAGAAATACCAGGGTCCTAATGACATGCAGAAAGGTTGAGGTAGGAGAAATACCAGGGTCCTAATGACATGCAGAAAGGTTGAGGTGGGAGAAATACCAGGGTCTTAATGACATGCAGAAAGGTTGAGGTAGGAGAAATACCAGGGTCCTAATGACATGCAGAAAGGTTGAGGTGGGAGAAATACCAGGGTCCTAATGACATGCAGAAAGGTTGAGGTGGGAGAAATACCAGGGTCCTAATGACATGCAGAAAGGTTGAGGTGGGGGAAATACCAGGGTCCTAATGACATGCAGAAAGGTTCAGGTAGGAGAAATACCAGGGTCCTAATGACATGCAGAAAGGTTCAGGTAGGAGAAATACCAGGGTCCTAATGACATGCAGAAAGGTTGAGGTAGGATAAATACCAGGGTCCTAATGACATGCAGAAAGGTTGAGGTGGGAGAAATACCAGGGTCCTAATGACATGCAGAAAGGTTGAGGTGGGAGAAATACCAGGGTCCTAATGACATGCAGAAAGGTTCAGGTAGGAGAAATACCAGGGTCCTAATGACATGCAGAAAGGTTGAGGTAGGATAAATACCAGGGTCCCAATGACATGCAGAAAGGTTGAGGTGGGAGAAATAGCAGGCTATTGACATACAGAAAGGTTGAGGTGGGAGAAATACCAGGGTCCCAATGACATGCAGAAAGGTTGAGGTGGGAGAAATAGCAGGCTATTGACATACAGAAAGGTTGAGGTGGGAGAAATAGCAGGCTATTGACATACAGAAAGGTTGAGGTAGGAGAAATAGCAGGCTATTGACATACAGAAAGGTTGAGGTAGGAGAAATAGCAGGCTATTGACATACAGAAAGGTTGAGGTAGGAGAAATAGCAGGCTATTGACATACAGAAAGGTTGAGGTGGGAGAAATAGCAGGCTATTGACATACAGAAAGGTTGAGGTGGGAGAAATAGCAGGCTATTGACATACAGAAAGGTTGAGGTTGGAGAAATAGCAGGCTATTGACATACAGTAGTGTGTGTGACACTGGTCAAATGTCAGTGATCTTATTCTCAATGATCCAGTGTGTGTGTGTAAATGACTGTGCGACACTCACTAGCAGACACACACACTCCCCTCTCGTGTTCTGGCACATCAAAAGCCTTTGGGGTGAAAGTGACACAGCGCAGTTACACACTGACCCCTGCTGCAAATATTGGGTAATACAACCAGCACATACACGACTACTTCAAACAGGAAGTTGACACTAAGCATGACGTTGCATTGGAGCCTCTGGGCTGGTAAAGCTCTTGTGACATCACATTTACATGTAGGCTGTTTTACAACAGCAATGCAATTTGGTCCTTTACTTTTTTCTGGAGAACAGTGATCTGACCACTAAAACAGAATTGAAATACTATTTACTCATACTCTGCCGAGGTTAAAGCATAGCAGTGAAACAAGTTGAAAGAGACAGACGTTCCATTCCAAACTGCAGCACACCTGCTCTCATCACCACTTGTATTGTGCTGCAGAGGAGAGTCAACCACAGCCTTTAACTCTGTGGACCAGGGCCAATGTAGTAGAGCCAGACTTCAGAACCTGTATGGGAGCTTTACCAAGACATTTCAGTCTTCAAATTTACAACCTTGGCCGGGACTCAATCCAGGCCACATCTGCAGTGTTTACCTAGAATAAATTTCCTTTAAATGGTGCATTGCATAAATCATGGTTTAATGAACTGATACAAAAAACACTTCAACACTGAGTTTTTCCATTTTAAATTATGATACAAATTTTTCGCCACCAACAGAATATATATATATATATATATATATATATATATATATTCTGTTGGTGGCGAAAAATTTGTATCATAATTTAAAATATATATATATATACAGTGGGGCAAAAAAAGTATTGTCAGCCACCAATTGTGCAAGTTCTCCCACTTAAAAAGATGAGAGGCCTGTAATTGTCATCATAGGTACACTTCAACTATGACAGACAAAATGAGAAAAAAAATTCCAGAAAATCACATTGTAGGATTTTTTATGAATTTATTTGCAAATTATGGTGGAAAATAAGTATTTGGTCACCTACAAACAAGCAAGATTTCTGCCTCTCACAGACCTGTAACTTCTTATTTAAGAGGCTCCTCTGTCCTCCACTCGTTACCTGTATTAATGGCACCTGTTTGAACTTGTTATGAGTATAAAAGACACCTGTCCACAACCTCAAACAGCCACACTCCAAACTCCACTATGGCCAAGACCAAAGAGCTGTCAAAGGACACCAGAAACAAAATTGTAGACCTGCACCAGGCTGGGAAGACTGAATCTGCAATAGGTAAGCAGCTTGGTGTGAAGAAATCAACTGTGGGAGCAATTATTAGGAAATGGAAGACATACAAGACCACTGATAATCTCCCTCGATCTGGGGCTCCACGCAAGATCTCACCCTGTGAGATCAAAATGATCACAAGAACGGTGAGCAAAAATCCCAGAACCACACGGGGGGACCTAGTGAATGACCTGCATAGAGCTGGGACCAAAGTAACAAAGCCTACCATCAGTAACACACTACGCCGCCAGGGACTCAAATCCTGCAGTGCCAGACGTGTCCCCCTGCTTAAGCCAGTACATGTCCAGGCCCGTCTGAAGTTTGCTAGAGAGCATTTGGATGATCCAGAAGAAGATTGGGAGAATGTCATATGGTCAGATGAAACCAAAATTAAACTTTTTGGTAAAAACTCAACTCGTCGTGTTTGGAGGACAAAGAATGCTGAGTTGCATCCAAAGAACACCATACCTACTGTGAAGCATGGGGGTGGAAACATCATGCTTTGGGGCTGTTTTTCTGCAAAGGGACCAGGACGACTGATCCGTGTAAAGGAAATAATTAATGGGGCCATGTATCGTGAGATTTTGAGTGAAAACCTTCTTCTATCAGCAAGGGCATTGAAGATGAAACGTGGCTGGGTCTTTCAGCATGACAATGATCCCAAACACACCACCCGGGCAACAAAGGAGTGGCTTACTAAGAAGCATTTCAAGGTCCTGGAGTGGCCTAGCCAGTCTCCAGATCTCAACCCGATAGAAAATCTTAGGAAGGAGTTGAAAGTCCGTGTTGCCCAGCAACAGCCCCAAAACATCACTGCTCTAGAGATCTGCATGGAGGAATGGGCCAAAATACCAGCAACAGTGTGTGAAAACCTTGTGAAGACTTACAGAAAAGGGTATACAAAAAAGTATTGAGATAAACTTTTGTTATTGACCAAATACTTATTTTCCACCAAAATTTGCAAATAAATTACTAAAAAATCCTACAATGTGATTTTCTGGATTTTTTTTTCTCATTTTGTCTGTCATAGTTGAAGTGTACCTATGATGACAATTACAGGCCTCTCATCTTTTTAAGTGGGAGAACTTGCACAATTGGTGGCTGACTAAATACTTTTTTTGCCCCACTGTATGTAAAATGTGTTTGCAAAATGTGTAGCAGAAAAGCTGTAAAAAACAAAAAAAGATGTGTCCTCCTTAGGGGGGGTAATAATAATACAAATCAATATATACAGTACCAGTCAAAAGTTGACACACTCATTCAAGGGTTTTCTTCATTTTTTACTACCCTTTACTACATTGTAGAATAATAGTGAAGACATCAAAACTATGAAATAACACATGGAATCATGTAGAAAGCAAAACAGTATTTCATATTTGAGATGCATCAAAGTAGCCACTCTTTGTCTTGATGACAGCTTTGCACACTCTTGGCATTCTCTCAACCAGCTTCATGAGGTAGTCACCTGGAATGCATTTCAATTAACAGGTGTGCCTTGTTAAAAGTTCATTTGTGGAATTTCTTCCCTTCTTAATGCATTTGAGCAAATCAGTTGTTTTGTGACAAGGGTGGTATACAGAAGATAGCCCTATTTGGTAAAATACCAAGTCCATGTTATGGCAAGAACAGCTCAAATAAGCAAAGAGAAATTACAGTCCATCATTATTTTAAGACATGAAGGTCAGTCAATCTGGAAAGTTTCTTCAAGTGCAGTCACAGAAACCATCATGATGAAACTGTCTCTCATGAGGACCGCCACAGGAAAGGAAGACCCAGAGTTACCACTGCTGCAGAGGATAAGTTCATTAGAGTTAACTGTCTCTCATGAGGACCGCCACAGGAAAGGAAGACCCAGAGTTACCACTGCTGTAGAGGATAAGTTCATTAGAGTTAACTGTCTCTCATGAGGACCACCACAGGAAAGGAAGACCCAGAGTTACCACTGCTGCAGAGGATAAGTTCATTGGAGTTATCAGCCTCATAAATTGCAGTCCAAATAAATGCTTCACAGAGTTCAATTCACAGACACATCTCAACATCAACTGTTCAGAGGAGATTGCGTGAATCAGGCCTTCATGGTCGAATTGCTGCAAAGAAACCACTACTAAAGGACACCAATAAGAAGAGACTTGCTTGGGCCAAGAAACATGAGCAATGGACATTAGACCGGTGGACATCTGTCCTTTGGTCTGATGAGCCCAAATTTGAGATTTTTGGTTCCGACCGCCGTGTCTTTGTGAGACGTAGAGTGTAGGTGAACGGACGATCTCCACATGTGTGGTTCCCACCGTGAAGCATGGTGTGACGGTATTTCGCCGTTGACACTGTCAGTGGTTTATTAAGAATTCAAGGTACACTTAACCAGCATGGCTACCACTGGTTTGCACTTAGTGGGACTATCATTTGTTCTTCAACAGGACAATGACCCAACACACCTCCAGGCAGTGTAAGGGCTATTAAACCATTAAGGAGAGTGATGGAGTGCTGCATCAGATGACCTGGCCTCCACAATCCCCCGACCTCAACCCAATTGAGATGGTTTGAGTAGGACCGCAGAGTGTAGGAAAAGCAGCCAACAAGTGCTCAGCTGTTGGAAAAGCATTCCAGGTGAAGCTGATTGAGAGAATGCCAGGACTGTGCAAAGCTGTCAAGACAAAGAGTGCCTACTTTGAAAAATCTCAAATATAAAATGTTTAATGCTTTTTTGGTTGCTAGAAGATTCCATGTGTTATTTAATAGTTTTGATGTCTTCACTATTATTCTACAATGTATAAAATAGTACAAATTAAGAAAATGAGTAGGTGTCAACTTGACTGGTACTGTATATAGACTATATAGAAATATCATCTCACTGTCAACTGCATTTTATTTTCAGCAAACTTAACATGTAAATATTTGTATTTACATAACTGAACAAGTTCCACAGACGTGACTAACAGAAATGGAATAATGTGTCCCTGAACAAAGGGGGGGGGGGGGGGGGGGCGACCAGCTGCATCAAGTACTGCAGTGTATCTCCTCATGAACTGCACCAGATTTGCTAGTACTTGCTGTGAGATGTTACCCCACTCTTCCACCAAAGCACCTGCAAGTTCCCGAACATTTCTGGGGGGAAAGTGCTCAATGGGATTGAGATCCAGGCTCTTCGCTGGCCATGGCAGAACACTGACATTGCTGTCTTGCAGGAAATCACGAACAGCACGAGCAGTATGGCTAGTATGGCATTGTCATGCTGGAGGGTCATGTCAGGATGAGCCTGCAGGAAGGGTACCACATGAGGGAGGAGGATGTCTTCCCTGTAATGCCCAGCGTTGAGATTGCCTGCAATGACAACAAGCTCAGCCCGATGATGCTGTGGCACACCTCCCCAGATCATGACGGACCCTCCACCTCCAAATTGATCCCGCTCAAGAGTACAGACTTCGTTGTAACGCTCATTCTTTCGACGATAAACACGAATCCAAACATTACCCCTGGTAAGACAAAACCGCGACTCGTCAGTGAAGAGCACTTTTTGCCAGTCCTGTCTGGTCCAGGGACAGTGGGTTTGTGCCCATAGGTGACGTTGTTGCCGGTGATGTCTGGTGAGGACCTGCCTTACAACAGGCTTACAAGCCCTCAGTCCAGCCTCTCTCAGCCTATTGCGGACAGTCTGAGCACTGATGGAGGGATTGTGCGTTCCAGGTGTAACTCGGGCAGTTGTTGTTGCCATCTTGTACCTGTCCCACAGGTGTGATGTTCGGATGTACCGATCCTGTGCAGGTTTTGTTACACGTGGTCTGCCACTGCGAGGATGACCAGCTGTCCGTCCTGTAGCGATGTCTTAGGTGTCTCACAGTACGGACATTGCAATTCATTGCCCTAGCCACATCTGCAGTCCTCATGCCTCCTTGCAGCATGCCTATGCCACATTCACGCAGATGAGCAGGGACCCTGGGCATCTTTCTTTTGGTGTTTTTCAGAATCAGTAGAAAGGCCTCTTTAGTGTCCTAAGTTTTCATATCTGTAAGCTGTTAGTGTCTTCACAACCATTCCACAGGTGCATGTTCATTAATTGTTTATGGTTCAATGAACAAGCATGGGAAACAGTGTTTAAACCCTTTACAATGAAGATCTGTGAAGTTATTTGGATTTTTACTAATTATCTTTGAAAGACAGGGTCCTGAAAAGGGGACCTTCCCTTTATGATTCCGGTCCTTGTCTCTGTGATAAAACCATTGCTATTAGTGTTTAATGATAGTGTTATTAGGTATGGTTTTGACGTGTTTAATCAAATATTCTCAATTGCTAATACTTTATGGCCAGCAGGTCACTTGGTTTGGGAAACCTTTTGGCCCTAATCACAATTTATCATCAATCGGGCTACAAGCCCTAGACCCAATTCCCCTCTGTAAGAGGCAGGTGCAGTCTACACCCAGTACAATCACTTAGACCGTGGCACTAATCCTTAAGCAGTTGGCTGGGCTCCAGTGGTCACTCAGACCAGCCACAGGAGGCAGGCACAAACCCAGCCTGTACACTGACCCCACCACCCTTAATTATTAATTACACTGCTCTGATCATGTCTAGAAACGCCCGCTGCGTTGTCTAATTGCCTGCTGGGTTGACAAGGTCAGTTCTGAGACTGAAAAGCCGAAATCACACCAATAAAAAGGCGCGACTAAGCCAAACTAGGCTACTGGGGCTGGCCTCGTTACACATTCACTAGAAGTTATATTCACTATAGTTGCTGAGCCAGCACAGTGGGGTTCAGGTCGGCCCTAAAGTGTGATCCAGGGAAGGGCGAGAGGCTAGTAAAGCATCCTTATTAGGACCATAATCAGACCAAACTCCCTCAGTTATCTAGCTCCCATCTTGCTGCTGGATGGTAGACAGGGAATACCTAGCCAGTTGCTTAACCACTAGGCTACCTGCCGTCCCAAAAAGACAGAGCAAGTGAAAGAGACAAAGATGGAGTGAGAGTCAGCTACCGTTGATGAATGAAAATCTCTGGGTTTTATACAGAGCCAGTGGGGCTCATCCTCGAAGTAGATTCTAATGAGCCGGGGTCTGTATTCACAAAGCATCTCAGAGTAGAAATTCTGTTGTCGGGATCAGTTCCAACCTCTTATTAAGACTTAAAAGGCCAAACTGACCCTAAATCAGCACTCCTAACACAAGAGTCAAACAAATCCACAGACATCATTCAAGCTCTCTTTTTATTGATCAAGATGAACAGGTTTAAAAATCAGAACAAAAAAAGATCAATTCAAATCTCACTATATTTTACAGTAAGGGGCTAGAGAGATCAGTCAGTGGGTGTGAGATCTGGTGGGTGGGAAGGAGAGAGGAGAGAAAGAGATGCTCCTAACTAACATTGTACAAACACTTCCCAAACTGATTTCCCCAAAAAAGTCAAACCGTGAAAGAGTGGAAACCTGACATTACAAACCAAAACAAGCACGGTTTTTATTTGTCCTAAAAACTGCATGAGCAACAGAACATAGATAAAAGCCTTAATGTACCATTCTACTTCAGCAGCTACTAGACAAGGTCCTTTATATCAGAAACGATGAAGGAAAGAAATACAACGGAAAACTGAATGAAGAATGTCTGGTCCTGCGCTAAAAATGTGATCTTCCAAAAAAAACAACAGGAGGACAACAGAGGGCACCTTTACACACGTGTCTTTTGTTGTGATTTAGATGTCACAGTTGTTTTAATAAGCCACTACATCTGTGGTTCACCTTGTTTTAAGCAGCGCAGAGACAGGTTCAGGGTGGAGCGACAGGTGGTCTTCAGATCTTCCTCCTCCAGATTTCCCAGCGTCCCCTGGGGTGCACAAACGGTCAAAGAGGTGACACATTAGCAAAGATCCTGGTAACACAGCTTGTAGCAGCCACAAGCTGTTATCATCAACTATACATACAGAAATCCCCCTATAGACATGTCACAGAGGAATGGTAACTAATCTAACGAACTGGAAAATAAACTAAAACTAACACTAGCTAACATTGGGGAAAACTAAATTGCATTTTTGGAGCAGGGAACATCCTGGAATTTTGTGAACGTTTCTCCAACAGCCCTTTAATGTTAGTGGACATTAGCTGACGATGGCCGCCCTGCTCTTCACACTCAGTTTGGGACACAGTATAAGGCAATAGAACTCAACTTTAAAAGCTTTAACCATCCTATTTTGAGATTTATGGAACCTGCTTGATATCCCCTTTACCATAAAATGAACTGTAGACAAACCTAAACTGAGGAATGTTAGTTGGATGATAGATATAACCATCGATATCAAACATGGGCCAAAATTAAGTTTTCAATTAACAGCATGTAAATAATATAAATTGGTACACTTTCAAAGTCAATGAAGTCCTGAAAGGCAGGTCCACTAATAAGTACCACATCTAATTAAACTAGACAGCTGGAGGATATCAAACAAGTTCACCTGTACCTCTCATCATCATCATCACTTCCTGGTAATAAATACTTCAAAAACAACCTTTAAAAGATGAAAGAAAACACCAAAAAAGCAAAGGAGAAACAAAAAACAATACACATCAAGCTTTAGTCATGATAAAGAGCAGTAAGCTCACAGGCAACAGCATTCAGTAGAAATGGATGTGGGTAGAGAAAGGAGTACCTGGGTGAGTACCTGAATAGTTTGACAGTTTGATCCTTGAGGGTTTATTAATTTGCCTTTTTCTTTCATGAGGTCGCTCACTCACTCAACACCAACGCTGTGTGAGGTATGGAAGTCAGCTGCAATCATTCATTAACCCCTACCCTTCCATCATCAGCCCAATGCTAACCAACACACTGTGTTACAATACATATCAGAGAACAGAGAGCTGTATATAGAACACAATATCCATGGCAGTGGGAGAAAAAATGGTTTTAGACTGTGCATTCAGTAGGTCAAAGAAATAGTATGGATCCTTCCATATATAGCTTCACTTTACTTTTAAAGTATCTGTAAAATGCAGTGTGTCTATGTGTGGATACATGTCCACATTTCTAGACAAACAGTCACTTTAATACGTTCCATAGGCTATGAAAATCGACAAATTAAAACACATGGTTACTGCCACCATCACTGAAGAGAAAAAAAATATACAAGAGGCAATACAGGCAGAAAGAAATGCTTGGATTTAAATTTGGAAGAGATTTTTGTCCAATAGACCAAATATAGAGATATATAATATGTATGCATGTATATAACCGATACAAAACGAGGGGTACCTCCAGGTATGTTTTTCAGGACTACACTGGTCTTTCCCTCTGGGCTTTGTGACCTCTGTTTCTACCTTCTTCTCTCATCATCGGTCTAGCTCCATCTTCAGTGCATACTTACGATGCACTATATCCAAAACAACAGGATAAAGATACAACATACAAATCAAAGGCAATAGAACTGAAAGTAAACAGGGGGAGAGGAGAACAGGAGGGGGAGGTTTGAGAGGGAAGATGGGGGAGGGGTGTGTGTTTTGAGAGCCAGGATGACGGGGGAGGGCGCACTTACCTGAGCCTGATCTGAGGTCCTATCAGATCAGTTTTAATTGGACTGAGTGTCACCTTCAGAATGGAGTTCGTCTTGAGCAGCCCCGTTGACCCTGGCCAGAAGGGCCAGGCCCAGAGTGGAGGCAGGAGCCTCAGCCTCCACGGGCCCAGGCTTGGCCACGTCAGAGGAAGGCTTGTCATCCTCTAACACCTCATCCTTCTTGGAGCTGCTTCTCCTCTCCTCCGGCTCCTTACGCTCTGGGAGGGATGGAGGTATGAAACAGTCATGACAAAGACTTCTAGAGTAGGACACACTTCAGATCACACTTGTGAATTCGGTAGGGACCATTATGGTCCAAATGTTGTTGCATCACCAGCTCAATCACAAGTGTGGAGTCACTAAACCAAACGTGGGTAAAAGGTCTAGTCAGGGATTTTTCTGCCGTTTAAATCTTTAGGCGGGCCGCCTAAGTGTTTTTCAGGCCACCTAAGTCCAATCTGTAAAAAAGTATATTTATTTTATACATTTTAGGGATGGAAACCGCTTCAGTGTAAACTTACACGACAAACCAGATAGAGTATTTAGAATAAATAATAGGGAAAGAAATGGTAGTCTTTGAGATCTAACAATCACCAAAAGAAAAGCTAGACAGTCGAGGAGAATTAAAAAAATATATGAATTTAGCAGTATTGATTTTATGTTTGAGTAAAAGAACACCGCATTAGCAATGGCAAAATGAATAGAATTGCAGGAAATTAGCTTTAAAACAAACATTTTCTCGCAGCTCAATGGGGAAATTTGTATAACTAAGAAATTCACTTAAATGTAAACATTTCTCTACACCGCCTCTAAAATATTCTCTAAAATTCAGCCACGCCGACGGATGGACCGCACGCATTGCCACGTCCACCACCTAAGCCCCTTTTAGATTCAGAAAAAAACCTGCTATTGCTGCAAGAAACCTGCAAGATCTGAGTTGTGATTATTCTAAATGTGTTTGACAACTTGTCCCATGTCTCACCTTTGTCTCTGGACGTCCTGTCCTTGTCCCGGCTGCGGCTCCGGTGGCGGTGAGACTTGCGCTCCGAGCTGCGGGACCTCTTCCTCTCCCGGCTGCGGGAGCGCCGTTTCCTGTCCGAACGCTCCCGGCTGCGCCGCCTCTCCCGGTCCCTGTCCCGGCTTCTGTGGAAAAACACAGGACACAGGAACATGTTAATCCACGACACACTCAAGAGCAGAGCAGTGGAACATTCAACGAGTGAGTTTTTCACAAACACATGAACTGTGATCCCTGATTAACATTATAGGGCCAGGCAGAGCTGTACTGGGCTGGTTAACCCCCTAAGGTCGATGTCCGCACCCCACTGAAAACTAATTAGCATAATAATATCTCCATAAAAATATTTCAGATTAAGGTAGAGATATGTTGTTTTTGCAATGGATGTGTCTCGATCCACTGCATCCACCTATGTTAACACTTCTGCATCTGCAGTGATGCGGTGTTTGTCAGACCATGAGACATCCCGAAAAATCACTCTTCTCGCAAAATCGTCTGTAGCGTCCGAACTACTATGACCCCTCTATGGAAAGATGAGACTGGCATGAACACGATGGGTGTTCTCCGTTTTGCTCTACAGCGTCTTGGGACTCGTCAGAAGTCACTACAGCCAATCTGCCAACTTCTGTCTGTAGCATCCAAACAGTTTGGGGTACACACTAATATGTAAAAGGTGAGACTCAAGAACATGTCTGTTGTTCTGCTCTAAGGCCTCAAGACTGGTCTGAAGGACCACCGGTACCAGTTGAAAACATTTATGGAAGTATATATGGACTGTTAATTGGAAAAAATAAGGGGTTAAATACATGTTTAAAAATAAAATAATAATCTCTCAATGTAGGACAGACACTTCAGTACAAACTACCTTCAGATGTCTTTTTGGGACTATTTCTTGTTCCATGTAGTGAATCTGTTATTCAATGCGTTTGTATAGGCTAATAGCAGTAAGGCCAAAAAATGTTTTCATCAAATATGTTTAACATTTATTTTAAGAAAGTGTGATACAAGGAGTCTTAAAATACCAAATCAAATAGCAAAATAATATTTGGTATGACCTTAACACAATTCCTTATAGCTTAGTAGACCCCCTCCCCCAGCTTAGACTCTTATGGGTTAAGCATCCACCGTAGTTGCTGGGACCGTGCTGGAAAAGACCATTTGAAAGGAAAATTAACGAGCCAGCACAGTACAGTTGGGGGGCGACCTATAGTGTGAATCAGCCATAAGACTAGTCTACGTGCCATACAGTACAGTACCTGCTACGTTTGCGCTCCCTCTCCTTGCTCCTGGACCGCCGGCGTTCCCGGGAACGACTCCTCTTACGGTCCGACGCCCGGCTGGAGTGGCGGCTATTCGAGTGGCTCCTCCTTCCTCTCTTCTCCCTCTCTCGCTCCCTCTCTCTCTCCCGCTCCTTCACTCGCTCCCTCTCTTTCTCCTTCTCCTTCTCGCGCTCTTTCTCCTTCTCCTTCTCTTTCTCCTCCTCTTCCAACTTGCGCTTAGTCTCCCTCTCCTCCCTCTCACGCTCCCAGTCCTTGCTTTCTAGCTCTCCCTTGTCTTCTCCGGCGGGGTCTTCGGATCGCCGATTCAACTTCTCCTTAACAGAAAATCATTCATTCATCATTCATGATGAACAATTAAATTATATGACCGAATGTTTTTCTGCATCAGCAATATCAACATACTGGTCTTTCAAAACAGCAACAGTCAAAATGATTAAATTATACTTCCTTTTCATGGGTATTAAAGCATACAGTACAACAAATGGCATATATGGAATCTTGACAAACAAACATTAACTTGGAAGTGAACAATCCTTCAAACCTTACCTTGAGCTCCTCCACAGTGGATTTGATCTTGGCGTAGCCCATGTGCTGCTTGCCCATCAGGTGGTCATCCACCCGGGACTGGGCGTCTCCCACAATGAGGAACGCCCCGCACACCTCACACACCTCCATCTGTTTCTCCTGGGCCGCAAAGGTCTCAATCGTCTGGAATCAATCAGGATAACTTTTAGTTTTACAAGTACAGTACTTTCAACCAAAAATGCATTCATCCCCGGGTGTTCACAGTATTGAATTCATACTAAAGGCTTACTAAATAGATAACTGAGTTGATCTCAATGCTGATGGAGTGAGAAAGAACCGGGAGTAACTCACCGAGGGGGTGGAGCTGAGCAGCTCTCGCTCATCCTTTAGCTGTTCCACCAGTTTCATCATCCCCTGGGCCTCCTCCACTCTGCCCTCAGAGCCCAACTCCTCGATCTGAACACAGCACATACAAACGGCAACTTTGTTGACATAGAAAACAACTTACTCACTCCAGAGTATGTGTCCTGCATGAATGTAGGCCTTCACATGATGGATGCATGTACACTACATTTCAAAAGTTTGTGGTCACTTAGAAATGTCCTTGTTTTTGAAAGAAAAAATAAAAGCAAACAATGTCTACACTGTATTTCTGACCAATTTGATGTAATTTTATTGGACCAAGAACTAGGACATTTCTAGGTGACCCCAAACTTTTTAGCGGTAGTGTAGGGTCCATGTACATTTGAAGTCGGACGTTTACATACACCTTAACCAAATACATTTAAAATCAGTTTCACAATTCCTGACAGTTAATTCTAGTAAAAGTTATTTCTTAGGTCAGTTAGGATCACCACTATATATACCACTATAAACAGTTCTATTTTCGTTTCATCAGACCAGAGAACAATTCTCCAAAAAGTATGAGCCTTGTCCCCATGTACAGTTGCAAACCGAAGTCTGGCTTTTTTATGGCGGTTTTGGAGCAGTGGCTTCTTCCTTGCTGAGCAGCCTTTCAGGTTATGTCGATATAGGACTCGTTTGACTGTGGATATAAATACTTTTGTACCCGTTTCCTCCAGCATCTTCACAGGGTTTATTGCTGTTGTTCTGGGATTGATTTGCACTTCTCGCACCAAAGTACGTTCATCTCTAGGAGACAGAACGTGTCCCCTTCCTAAGCGGTATGACGGCTGCGTGGTCCCATGGTGTTTATACTTGCATACTATTGTTTGTACAGATGAACATGGTACCTTTAGGCGTTTGGAAATTGCTCCCAATAATGAACCAGACTTGTGGAGGTCTACATTTTTTCCTGAGGTCTTGGCTGATTTATTTTGATTTTCCCATGATGTCAAGCAAAGAGGCACTGAGTTTGAAGGTATGCTTTGAAATACATACACAGGTACACCTCCAATTGACTCAAATGATGTCAATTAGCCTATCAGAAGCTTCTAAAGCCCTGACATAATTTTCTGGAATTTTCCAAGCTGTTTAAAGGCACAGTCAACTTAGTGTATTTAAACTTCTGTAAACCCACTGGAATTGTGATAGTGAATTATAAGTGAAATAATCTGTCTGTAAACAATTGTTGGAAATATTACTTGTGTCATGCACAAAGTAGATGTCCTAACTGACTTGCCAAAACTATGCTCTGTCAGGTTGGAGGGAGAGCTTCACTGCACAGCTATTTTCAGGTCTCTCCAGAAACTGTTAACTTCTTTGGGGTAGGGGGCAGTATTTTCACATCCGGATGAAAAGTGTGCCCAGAGTAAACTTTCAAGTTTTTGCCTATCCAATATACAGGGTCTGTGGGGTCATATTGCACTTCCTAAAGCTTCCACTAGATGTCAACAGTCTTTACAACCTTGTTTCAGGCTTCTACTGTGAGGTGGGAGAGAATGAGAGCTGATTGAGTCATGGGTCAGCCAGAAGGCCATGTGCTCAGTCAGGCGTGCGCCCGTGAGAGTTAGCTCCGTTCCCTTTCATTTCTAAAGACAGGAATTCTCCGGTTGAAACATTATTGAAGGTTTAAGATAAAAACATCCTAAAGATTGATTATATACATCGTTTGACATGTTCTAAGAAACTGTAATATAACTTTTTTGACATTGTCTGGACCTAGTGCCTGCGCATTTGGATTACTGTACTAAATGCGAACAAAAAGGAGGTATTTGGACATTAACATTGGACTTTATCGAACAAAACAAACATTTGTGGAACTGAGATTCCTGGGAGTGCATTCTGATGAAGATCAAAGGTAAGTGAATATTTATAATGCTATTTCTGACTTTTGTTGACTCCATAACATGTATCTGTATTGCTTGTTTTGATCTCTGAGCACTGTAATCAGATTATTCCATGGTGTGCTTTTTCCGTAAAGCTTTTTTGAAATCTGACACAGCAGTTGCATTAAGGAGAAGTATATCTTTAATTCCATGCATAACAGTTATATTTTCATCAACATTTATGATGAGCATTTCTGTAAATTGACATGGCTCTGCACTTTTACCGGATGTTTTGGAGGCAAAACATAACGCGCCAATGTAAACAGAGATTTTTGGATATAAATATGAACTTTATCGAACAAAACATATATGTATTATGTAACATGAAGTCCTATAAGTGCCATCTGATGAAGATCAAAGGTTAGTGATTCATTTTATCTCCATTTCTGCTTTTTGTGAATCCTCTCTTTGGCTGGAAAAATTGCTGGGGTTTTTTGTGTCTGGGTGCAGACCTAACATAATCGCATGGTATGCTTTTGTCGTAAAGCCTTTTTGAAATCGGACACTGTGGTGGGATTAACAACAAGTTTATCTTTAAAATGGTGTATAATACATGTATGTTTGAGGAATTTTAATTGTGATATTTCTGTTGTTTGAATTTGGCGCCCTGCACTTTCACTGGATGTTGGTCAGGTGGGACGTTAGCGTCCCACGTACCCTAGAGAGGTAAACAAGACATTTGTGGAGTGGTTGAAAAACAAGTTTTAATGACTGCAACCTAAGTGTAAACTTCCGACTTCAACTGTAATTGTGCTCAATGGAGGAATGTAATGTTTTAGTAAACCCAGGCAGCTCACCTGCATGACTAGGTCCTCGATCTTCTCTGTCAGGACTGTAGCTTTCTCCTCGTTCTTCCCCACAGGACCACCAGGCCCCTGCTGGAGAAAGGTCCAGTCAGCATAATCTAACAACATTGATGAACATGACAAACCGAATACAAGGGTTGGCCTAGGTTTCCATGTTGAGTTCTGTGTTCTCTATAGTGGCGAACCTATGGGCATTGACTGAGTATATCTATATATATTCTTACTCCTGCGGCCTGCTGGGCCTGCGACAGGGCTAGACGGGCGTGGCCCCTGCGGATCCTCCTCTCCACCTCGGCCAGGAGAGACTGCAGGTAGCGCAGAAAGTCCCTCTCATAGCCCTCCTTCATGAACCGGGAGCTCTTCTCATACCTGGTGCACATAGGGTTGAAAAGGGAGTTATACACCTGTAATTCCATGTTATACGCTATAGACATGTGATACTAGTTTAAGGACAGCCCTTAGTCATGGTATATTGTCCATATACCACACCCCCCAGGTTTTATTGCTTAAATATACCACAGGTATAATACAAAATTACTTGTTTACCTTTCTAATTACATTGGCAACCAGTTTATAATAGCAATAAGGCCTGAAGGGGTGTGGTATATGGCCAATATACCATGACTAAGGGCTGTATCCAGGAACTCTGCGTTGTGTCGTCCCTAAGAACAGATGTAAGACGTGGTATATTCGCAATATGCCACACCCCCCTTGGGCCTTATTGCTATTATAAACTGGTTACGAATGTTATATTGGCCATATACCACACCCCTCAGGCCTTATTGCTTAATTATAACACAAACAACAAAAAGTGATGGGAAAAAAAGGTCAAACTTACATTTTCCTAAGGTTTTCATCGTGGATTTTTTCACAGGGACCCAAGTCAGACCGGGTGTTTGTGAATAATTCTGCAGGGCAGAATCCACAGAGATAGTACTTACAGGTCTGCAAGGGAAGGGAGAAAAGATAAGCCACGTCATTAGTGAGCCAACAGTTGCATGATTTTGGGAAATAAGAAGCCACAAAACCCAAAACCTCTTCAATGCCGGGCCTGACAAAAATGTTGCTTGCAAACTGGTTGGGAAATGCAACATGGATCTTCTATCAAACATGCATCTTCAAACATTGATTAGCCTAATCTCACTGATGAACCAAATTAGTAGCTAGTGACTTTTGCTTTGGTAATAATGCCAATTCTAATATTTTTTAGAGGTAACCATTTGGCCCATCATACACACAGTGCGTTAGGAAAGTACTCAGACCCCTTCACTTTTTGTAACGTTACAGCCTTATTCTAAAATTGATTAAGTGAACAGAAAATCCCCTCAATCTACACACAATACCACAATGACAAAGCAAAAACAGGTTTAGAAAATGTTGCATAAAAATACACAAAAAAAATTACCTTATTTAAATAAGCATTCAAGCCCTTCGCTATGAGACCCAAAATTGCGCTCAGTTGCATCATGTTTCCATTGATCATCCTTGAGATGTTTCTACAATGTGATTGGAGTCCATCAAAGGAATTGTCGATTGTGTTGAAGCACAGATCTGGGGAAGTGTACCAAAGAATGTCTGCAGAATTGAAGGTCCCCAAGAACAGTGGCCTCCATTATTAAATGGAGGAAGTTTGGAACCACCAAGACTCTTCCTAGAGCTGGCCGCCCGGCCAAACTGAGCAGTCGGGGGAGAAGGGCCTTGGTCAGGGAGGTGTCCAAGAACCCGATGGTCACCGACAGAGCTCCAGAGTTCCTTCCAGGACAACCATCTCTACAGCACTCCACCAATCAGGCCTTTATGATAGAGTGGCCAGACGAAAGCCACTAAACATTAAAAGACGCATGACAACCCGTTTGGAGTTCGCCAAAAGGTACCTAAAAGACTCAGACTACTGATGTAACGATATGACATTTTTGGCCGATACCAATATCCAATATTTTCCTTGCCAAATAAAACAATACCGATTAGATATTTAAAATTTTAGTAGGCTTTTAAGCATTCTAGTTCAGTTAAATAGTTAAGACACACATGGACGCAGCGGTCTAAGGCACAGCATCTCAGTGCAAGACTCGTAACTACAGTCCCTGGTTTGAATCCAAGCTCTACCACATCCGGCCGTGATTGGGAGTCCCATAGGGCAGCGCACAATTGGCCCAGAGGCGTCCGAGTTTGGCCATCATTGTAAATAAGAATTTGTTCTTAACTAACTTAACTAGTTCAATAAAAAGGTTACACACACACACACTAACCAGAATTTAAAAAGTAAACATCAGTATCTGGTGTGGCCATCAGCTGCATTAAGTACTGCCGTGCATCTCCTCCTCATGGACTGCACCAGATTTGCCAGTTCTTGCTGTGAGATGTTACCCCGCCCTTCCACCAAGGCACCAGCAAGTTCCCGGACATTTCTGTGTGGGGGGGGGTGGCCCTAGCCCTCACCCTCCGATCCAACAGGTCCCAGACGTGCTCAATGGGATTGAGATCCGGGTTCTTCACTGGCCATGGCAGAACACTGACTTTGCTGTCTTGCTGGAAATCATGCACAGAATGAGCAGTATGGCTGGTGGCATTGCATTGCTGGAGGGTCATGTCAGGATGAGTCTGCAGAAGGGTACCACATGAGGGAGGAGGATGTCTTCCCTGTAATGCACAGCGTTGAGATTGCCTGCAATGACAACAAGCTCAGTCCGATGATGCTGTGACACACCGCCCCAGACCACGACGGACCCTCCACCTCCAAATCGATCCAGAGTACAGGCCTTGGTGTAATGATAAAGTCGAATCCATCCATCACCCCTGGTGAGACAAAACCGCGACTCGTCAGTGAAGAGCACGTTTTGCCAATCCTGTCTGGTGCAGCGACGGTGGGTTTGTGCCCATAGGCGACATTGTTGCCGGTGATGTCTGGTGAGGACCTGTCTTACAACAGGCCAACAAGCCCTCAGTCCAGCCTCTCTCAGCCTACTGCAGACAGTCTGACAACTGTTGGAGGGATTGTGCGTTCCTGGTGTAACTCGGGCAGTTGTGGTTGCCATCCTGTACCTTTCCTGCAGGTGTGAAGTTCGGATGTACCGATCCTGTGCAGCAGGTGTTGTTACACGTGGTCTGCCACTGCGAGGACGATCAGCTGTCCGTCCTGTCGCTCTGTCTGAGGCGTCTCACAGTAAAGACATTGCAATTCATTGCCCTGGCCACATCTGCAGTCCTCATGCCTCCTAGCTAAGGCACGTTCACACAGATGAGCCGGGACCCTGGGCATCTGTGTTTTTCAGAGTCAGTAGGAAGGCCTCTTTAGTGTCCTAAGTTCTCATAACTGTGACCCAATTGTCTGTAAGCTGTTAGTGTCTTAACGACCGTTCCACAGGAGCATTTTCATGAGTTGTTTATGGTTCAATGAACAAGCATGGGAAACAGTGTTTAAAACCTTTCAGTGAAGATCTGTCAAGTTATTTGGATTTGTATGAATTATCTTTGAAAGATAGGAGACATTTATTTTTTTGCTAAGTTTATGTATGTCGTGAAGCTAACAGCAGTGATGCTATTACTGTGTAACTCCAGTAGGACAACATCTGAAAAATACCGCACTTGGTAGTGTGTACCGGTGCTCGACCAGTCGGCGAAAGCCAACTACCCCACGACAGAGAACGGTTGATTGTCAAGAGCAATGAATTCCATTATCTTGGCTTTAATGGATTTTGCCTTTGAGTTGTCTCACTGAAAATGTCTTACTCTTTCAAATGACTGCTCAACTTGTTGACTGCTCGATCCACACTGCAGACATTGTGGGCTCGGTTAGGGATGCTGTGCTGCACAACATTTTACGTGGTGTCATTACATCATTACCTACATTATATAGATATGCACGACAGCTTTGACATCGGTGTGAAACTAGATATCGGGCCGATACCGATATTGGCATTTTTAGCTAATATTGGCTGATTCCGATATGTTCACCAATATATTGTGCATCCCTAACTCAGACCATGAGAAATAAGCTACTCTGGTCTGATGAAATCTTTGGCCTGAATGTCAAGCGTCACGTCTGGGGGAAAGCAGGCACCGCTCAACTCCAGAGCGCTCAGGACCTCAGACTGGGGCAAAGGTTCACCTTCCAACAGGACAACGACCCTAAGCAGAGCCAAGAAGACGCAGGAGTGGCTTCATGACAAGCCTCAATGTCCTTGAGTGGCCCAGCCAAAGTCCGGAATTGAACCCGATCGAACATCTGTGGAGACCTGAAAATAGCTGTGCAGTGAAGCTCTCCATCCAACCTGACAGAGCTTGAGAGGATCTGCATTGAAGGAATTAACTCCCCAAATACAGGTTGTAACATCATACCCAAGAAGACTTGAGGCTGTAATCGCTGCCAAAAGGTGCTTCAACAAAGTACTGGGTAAAGGGCCACAATACTTATTTTATTTATTTATTTAACTAGGCAAGTCAGTTAAGAACAAATTCTTATTTTCAATGACGGCCTTATGGGAATCCCAATCACAGCCGGATGTAATACAGCCTGGATTCAAACCAGGGACTGAGATGAGATGCAGTGCCTTAGACCACTGCGCCACTCAGGAGCCCTGAAAACTTGTGTAAATGTTCGTTTTTTTTTATTATTAATACAATTGCAAAAAAAATAACCTTTTTGTAATTATGGGGTATTGTGTGTAGATTGAGGGGACAACAATTTAATCAATTTTAGAATGCTGTTATGTAACAATGTGGAAAAAGTCAAGGGGTCTTTTTAGATGTGTACATTGTTAGATCCACTACTCCACTGTTGGAGCTAGGAGGAACACAAGCATTTGGCTACACCCGCAATAACAGATACTAAATATGTGTATGCGACCAATAAAATGTGATTTGACTCTAGACTCATGCAACTTGATTAACTAGCTAACGTTACATTGACAACGACATAGCATAAGGTTACTAAGCTAGCTAATGTCTAACTTTGAGCCAATACAAATGTCAATGTTGACTGAAATTCGCAGCTACCTAACGTTAGTGTGTCTCCATTACGGTTTCACATTCGGCTGATGTCTGCAAATAACGTTAAAAGTACCCACTTGTTTTTATTTAAGCAAACCAGCTAGCCCAGTTGTCAGTGGACCTGTAGCTAGCCGTCGTTAGCAAACTCGTATGTTGTCTTTGGCGAAGTTACTCATTAACTACTATATAACATTATCTAGCGAGCTATATATAGTACAGGGCCAGTGTTGATCGTTAGTTTAAATGTTGAATGCGGATTCGTGGGTCAGGGGGTTGGGCCTGAGAGGAACATGCTGTCCTCAATTGTAGCTAACGCGTTAACTTACTGCTTAGCTAGCTAACACCCGACCCTGGCGGTCGTTAGTTCATAGCTAGTTAGGATGCTGTTAGCTAGCGAGCATCATGTATGTAGCCAGCTATTACGTTTAAGCAAACACATCAATATCAACGTCAGTTTGCTAGCTACCTACCTATAAAACGACTCACTGAAAACAAGAACCGGACGAAATTGTTTCCAGCGAGCTGGCTAAAGCTAACAAAGTGGCTAACTTACGGTCTCGTGGTCCCAGCGTACGTTGCATCGTTTCTCGTCGGGGGCCAAGTTTCTGTCTCGACCCATCAACTCATCGAGTAACTGGGCTGCGGAAAGCATTTTGCGTCAAAACTGAAAGCAAAAAGCTATTGTATCTACTAAGTTAAACCATTTATTATTGCGCCAAAGAAACACAGATCCTAGTTATTTCAGATCAAAATGGCAGCCGTTCGCATTCAGCAACAGTCGCTACCCACTGTGCATCCGTGTGCGGAACCTGAACCCGCCGCTGTATGAGAAATTACGCCACCCTCTGCTAGGATGTCCTGTAACATCCACTCTTGTTCCCCCACTAGCCCTTGATCATCATGACTCCCACATACGAGTTATTGGGCGAAGGCGTACTCTGTATGGGGGTTTATTAAGAGCCCTGACGCTTGGTCTGAAAATTAACTACCATCGCTTGCAGTGAGGTTTTAGAAGCATAAGGATCTTATCTTTCATATCACCGATATATTATATATACTGAAATATGGCTGTGTGGGAACCTTAATATGGCTGTGTGGGAACCTTAACCCTAACCCTATAAAGGTGTGTATCAATTTAACTTTTGTATATATATATATATATATATATATATATATATATATTGTAAACAATATATATATACAAAAGTTAAATTGATACACACCTTTATAGGGTTAGGGTTCCCACACCGCCATATTTCCATGTTTCAGTGATTGTTTACAAGAGCAGATGGAAGACAGAGGCCGTGTTGGAGAGCATTAAAATGACTGCAGGCGACTGCCGACTGACTGATCTACAAATCTCCTTGCACATTGATATCAAAATATTTACCCCCTATACTAACCTTGGTAGAGCTTCATACTGGAAGCTAAATAGCTCGTTATTAAATAATGATATAGTTAAGTTTGAGGTTAAAGATCTGCTTTCACACTTTTGGGAAGGGCTTTTGAAGAAAAATCTTCATTTGAGGTGTCCAAATCCTTTAGAAAATATGGTAGTAATCTTGCTAAGGCCACAAGAGCTGAGGAGGAAAAGGTGATCATTAAGATACCTTGCCTTTTTCAGAGGTCCCCAGCCAGGAGAGGAGAAGATAGAACTGATTGAGTTACAAAATAAACTGGATAATCTATATAGATCCAATAAACTGGATAATATATAGAGATTAAATAAACGGGATAATATATCGAGATTAAATAAACTGGATGATATATATAGATTAAATCAACTGGATGATATATAGAGATTAAATAAACTGGATAATATATCGAGATTAAATCAACTGGATAATATATTGAGATTAAATAAACTGGATAATATATATAGATCCAATAAACTGGATGATATATAGAGATTAAATAAACTGGATAATATATATATATTAAATAAACTGGATAATATATATAGATTAAATAAACTGGATAATATATATAGATTAAATAAACTGGATAATATATTGAGATTAAATAAACTGGATAATATATCGAGATTAAATCAACTGGATAATATATTGAGATTAAATAAACTGGATAATATAAATCGATTCAATAAATTGGATAATATATAGAGATTAAATCAACTGGATATTACATAGAGATTAAATCAACTGCATAATATATCGAGATTAAATAAACTGGATAATATAAATAGATTCAATAAACTGGATAACATATAGAGATGAAATAAACTGGATAATATATATATATTAAATAAACTGGATAATATATAAATATAAAGATTAAAAGCAGAAGGAGCCTTTATTAGATCTAGGAAAAAAATGAATTTAGGAGGGAGAAAAGAATTCATCCTATTTCTTTAGACTTAAGAAATTTCTCTCGACAAATAACACTATCCAAATAACACTATTTCTACAACAAGGGCAACGCACAAGACATTCTCCAAACACCCCACAGGGCCGACATCCCTGTTATTTACAAGAGGAAGCGACGCAGGTACAGAGGACAAAGATCTGGATGCCTGGTCAGGACCCGGAGAAGGCGACTGGGAAAGATGCCGTTACAGTCAATACTACTCGCCAACGTGCAATCATTGGACAATAAATTAGACAAGGTACGATCACGAATATCCTACCAACGGGACATCATAAACTGTAATATCCTGTGTTTCACGGAATCGGGGCTGAATGACGACATGGATATTCAGCTAGCGGGATATATGCTGCACCAGCAGGATAGAACAGCATATTCCGGTAAGACGAGGGGTGGCGGTCTGTGCACATTTGTAAACAACAGCTGGTGCACGAAATCTAAGGAAGTCTCTAGATTTTGCTCACCTGAAGCAGAGTATATTGTGATAAATTGCAGGCCACACTACTTACCTAGAGAGTTTTCAGCTATACTTTTCGTGGCTGTTTATTTACCACCACAGACATGCTGGCACTAAGACCACACTCAATCAGCTGTATAAGGAAATAAGCAAACAGGACACCACTCAACCAGAGGTGGCACTCCTAGTGGCCGGAGACTTTAATGCAGGGAAACTTAAATCGGTTCTACCAAATTTCTATCAACATGTTAAATGTGCAACCAGAGGGAAAAAAATTCTAGATCACCTGTACTCCACACACAGAGACGCGTACAAAGCTCTGCCTCGCCCTCCATTTGGTAAATCCGACCACAACTCTATCCTCCTGATTCCTGCTTACAAGCAAAAATGAAAGCAGGAAGCACCAGTGACTCGGTCTCTAAAAAAGTGTTCAGATAAAGCAGATGCTAAACTACAGGACTGTTTTTCTATCACAGACTGGAACATGTTCCGGGATTCTTCCGATGGCGTTGAGGAGTACACCACATCAGTCACTGGCTTTATCAATAAGTGCATTGAGGACGTCATCCCCACAGTGACTGTATGTACATACCCCAAACACAATCCATGGATTACAGGCAACATTCGCACTGAACTAAGGGGTAGAGCTTCCGCTTTCAAGGTGCGGGACTTTAACCCGGAAGAAGTCCTGCTATGCCCTGCGACGAACCATCAAACAGGCAAAGCGTCAATATGAGACTAAGATTGAATCATACTATACCGGATCCGACGCTCGTCTTATGTGGCAGGGCTTGCAAACTATTACTTACTACAAAGGGAAGCACCACCGCGAGCTGCCCAGTGACATGAGCCTACCAGAAGAGCTAAATCACTTCTATGCTCGCTTCGAGGCAAGCAACATTGAGGTATGCATGAGAGCATCAGCTGTTCCGGGCGACTGTGTGATCACACTCTCCGTAGCCGACGTGAGTAAGACCTTTAAACAGGTCAACATACACAAGGCTGCGGGGCCAGACGGATTACCAGGACGTGTACTCCGGGCATGTGCTGACCAACTGGCAGGTGTCTTCACTGACATTTTCAACATGTCCATGATTGAGTCTGTAATAGCAGTTTCAAGCAGACCACCATAGTCCCTGTGCCCAAGAACACAAAGGCAACCTGCCTAAATGACTACAGACCTGTAGCACTCACGTCCGTAACCATGAAATGCTTTGAAAGGTTGGTAATGGCTCACATCAACACCATTATCCCAGAAACCCTAGACCCACTCCAATTTGCATACCACCCAAACAGATCCACAGATGATGCAATCTCTATTGCACTCCACACTGCCCTTTCCCACCTGGACAAAAGGAACACTTATGTGAGAATGCTATTCATTGACTGCAGTTCAGCGTTCAATACCATGGTACCCTCAAAGCCCATCACTAAGCTAAGGATCCTGGGACTAAACACCTCCCTCTGCAACTGGATCCTGGACTTCCTGATGGGCCGCCCGCAGGTGGTAAGGGTAGGTAGCAACACATCTGCCACGCTGATCCTCTACACTGGAGCTCCACAGGGGTGCATGCTCAGTCCCCTCTTGTACTCCCTGTTCACCCACGACTGCATGGCCAGGCACGACTCCAACACCATCATTAAGTTTGCAGACGACACAACAGTGGTAGGCCTGATCACTGACAACGACGAGACAGCCTATAGGGAGGAGGTCAGAGACCTGGCCGGGTGGTGCCAGAATAACAACCTATCCCTCAACGTAACCAAGACTAATTAGATGATTGTGGACTACAGGAAAAGGAGGACCGAGCACGCCCCCATTCTCATCGACGGGACAGTAGTGGAGCAGGATGAGAGCTTCAAGTTCCTTGGTGTCCACATCAACAACAAACTAGAATGGTCCAAACACACCAAGACAGTCGTGAAGAGGGCACAACAAATTATATTCCCCCTCAGGAGATTAAAAAGATTTGGCATGGGTCCTGAGATCCTCAAAAGGTTCTACAGCTGCAACATCGAGAGCATTCTGACTGGTTGCATCACTGCCTGGTATGGAAATTGCTCGGCCTCTGACCGCAAGACACTATAGAGGGTAATGCGTACGGCCCAGTATATAACTGGGGCTAAGCTGCCTGCCTTCCCGGACCTCTACACCAGGCGGTGTCAGAGGAAGGCCCTAAAAATTGTCAAAGACCCGAGCCACCCCTGTCATAGACTGTTCTCTCTACTACCGCATGGCATGCGGTACCGGAGTCCCAAGTCTAGGACAAAAAGGCTTCTCAACAGTTTTTATCCCCAAGCCATAAGACTCCTGAACAGGTAATTAAATGACTACCCAGACTATTTGCATTGTGTACTCCCCCCCCCCCCCAACCCCTCTTTTTATGCTGCTGCTACTCTCTGTTTATCATATATGCATAGTCACTTTAACTATACATTAATGTACATACTACCTCAATTGGGCCGACCAACCAGTGCTCCCGCACATTGTCTAACCGGGCTATCTGCATTGTGTCCCGCCACCCGCCAACCCCTCTTTTACACTACTGCTACTCTCTGTTCATCATGTATGCATTGTCACTTTAGCCATATCTACATGTACATACTACCTCAATCAGCCTGACTAACTGGTGTCTGTATGTAGCCTCGCTACTTTTATAGCCTGTCCTTTTACTGTTGTTTTATTTCTTTATTTACCTATTGTTGACCTAACACCTTTTTTGCACTTTTGGTTAGAGCCTGTAAGTAAGCATTTCACTGTAAGGTTGTATTCGGCGCACGTGACAAATACACTTTGATTTGATTTGACTATCCATAAGTTAAACATTGATGGTGTTATTACAGATGACCAAAAATGTATCGCTAAATACTGTTGCCACTTTTACAGGAAATTGTATAGCTCTACGTACTGTCAGGAATCCACAGATATGTTTTTTAACTCACTGAATAATGTTCACTCTATCAGTGATATAGAATCTAAACAGTGTGATGAACCCATCAAAGTTGAAGAGATTATAGAGTCTATCAAACAGCTAAAGAACAAAAAATCACCAGGTGTTGATGGAATTACATCAGAATTTTACAAATGATTTTCTGAACAAGTAGCTCCCTTCCTATTTGAAGTGTTTTTAGAGAGTATTAAAAACAATGTTCTCCCTCCTACAATGAGTCATGGGGTTAATAACACTGATACCTAAGCCTAAAAAAAGTGCTGCTCATCGATAACTGGCGTCCAATTTGTCTTCTTTATAATGACTATAAGCCTTACTACTTGCAAAAATAATTAAAGAAGTCCTGGATGCAATCATCGATGAAACACAGTCTGGCTTTATGAGGAACAGACATATTTCTAACAATATCAGACTAGTATTGGGCATACGTGACTACTCAGACCTAATAACTGAGGATAGCTTCATATTATTTTTAAGGCTAATTAAGACTCTCTATACTCTCTGTACAAATGGTAACAGCTCTATCAAATTGAAATATGGCACCTCACCTAGAGTTGAGTTAAAGAGAAGAATTAGGCAAGGTTGTCCTATCTCTCTGTACCTGTTTTTATTTTAACTTCTTACAAATTCTTTAAATAATAATCCTGTACAAGGTATTTCCATAGCTGGTAAAGAAATTATTATAAGCCAGCTGGCTGACGATACTACACTTTTTCTGAAAGATGCTAACCAAATTCCCATATCGATCTATGTGATGCAATCCTTTCCCAAAGTGTCTGGTCTATATCTTAACATTAATAAATGTGAACTCATAGCTGTCAAAGATTGTGTGACACCTTCATATTATGGTATTCCAGTAAAAGAAGAACTTACATATTTATCCATTACAAAGGATCAGAAGTCTAGAGGCTTACTAAATGTTAACCCTCTTATTAAAAAACCCCAGAAGAAACTAAGTCAATGGCTACAGAGGGACTTATCTTTAAAAGGTAGAGAGAGTCCTAATAACCAAGGCTGAAGGTCTCTAGACTAACATATGGCGCTCTATCTTTATATCTTGACAGTAAAATAAGCAAGATAGACCAGATGCTTTTCAACTTTCTATGGAGAAACCGTACCCATTACATTAGGAAAACTGTTGTAATGAACACTTATGAGTATGGTGGGCTAAATTTTCTGGACTTTACTACCTTAAATAATAATTTTAAGATCAATTGGATAAAACAATTCCTAAGAAGACCCACTTCTATCTGCAATTGTATTCCTCATCATGTCTTCTCTACTTTTGGTGGCCTTAACTTCATGTTGGTTTGGAATTATAATATTGACAAAGTTCCAGTGAAACTTTCTGCTTTTCATTGGCAGGTTTTCTTGTCATGGTCCTTAATTTGTGAGCATAATTTTCTCCACACAGATATTATATATGGAATAATCGGGACATTTTGTAAAAAAATACTTAATACTTTAATATTCTTTTAGAATATTGGTTCCGAAATAAATTCCTATTGGTGAGCCAACTGGTAAATGCAGAGGGTGTTTTACTTAGTTCTAAAGAATTCTTATCACGTAACATCTAAAGATTTTGGAATTGTTTTAAATGCCATTCCCTCAGGTGTTGCTTTATTATTCAGGAACTTGTCAAGACCTGACCCTCAGAGCCTACCTTCTATTGACCCTGTTGACTCATCAGTAAGAAAGATTTGTTTCTCTTTTGGTCCATTCAACAACAGAGCGATACAAACCTTGTTTCAGCAGGATGTTGTATCTATACCTTATGTCATGCCTTATTGGAACGGATTTATTGATAATATCTGTTGGATAAAAGTTTGGATGTTGCCACACACATACCTACTTGTTAACAAAATTAAGGAAGTTTCCATTAAAAGTATTCATAAATATTATCCTGCCAACCACTATATGCTATACTATCAAATTGTACCTTTTGTAATGTCCACCCAGAAACAGTGTTGCATCTTTTTTGGCATTGTATTCATGTAAGGAATCTGTGGCAAGACAACAGTAGATTTAGAATTGAAAACATTTATGAAGATTTTACACTATTGTGGAGAGATGTACTGCTTGGATTCTTTGCCTACGATAGAAATAAGCTGAAACAATTTTATGTAATTCATTTCATTATTCTTTTGGCCAAGTTTCATATTCACAAATGTAAATTTACAAACAAAACACCACATTTTCTTACCTTACACATAAATTGAACTGTATTTTAAGACAATTAAATACTCTACTAACAAAAAAGCTGTTAGAATAATAAGTGTATGTATGTCCCTTAAGGTCCTTGTGTAATGTGATATTGTACCCCCTAGCCCAAATGTCCTTTGTATATTATGTATATATACTTGTGTTCCCATGTACTTCCTGTAATGATTTGTTGTTCATAAAAAATACATTTATAATAATAAAATAATAAAAAATACAAATACAAATCACCTCACATCATAAATAAAGACTCTATATTATTTCTTGGGTCAGTCAGTCACAATTTACCCTTGATGACCCTTGAATTAGCTATCTGCATCTCTGAATGCCTGTTTGTAAATAGATGACAGATGTGTTGTCACTGAAAAATACTATTGGCTGCAACTGTGTTATACCTAGTGAAAACAAGTTTACAGTAAGTGTGTTTTTTTCATGTTGTAAAATTATTTTTATGTCATATTAAAGTAGAGGGATTTATGTTTATAGAACTGTTCCTCCGCAATTGAGAATCGATTCACGTTTAGATGGGAGTATTTGACAGCTTTGACTTCCAGAGCATAATGAGCCTTGAAACAGAACATGCAAGGTCCTTGGACTATAAGGAGTAATGTTAGGCTGCTTTAGTCCATGTTTGGGCTAGGTCCCCCACATTACATACTTTCTGATACACAAAATCAGTTTGAAATCAAATAAAGTTGATTGACCACAACTTTGAAAAGGGTATAACTGTAAATCAGTGACTCTCACCCTTGATTATAATGCTACTAAGTCGATGAGGCCAAAGTCTACTGTGGTGTCAAGCTATAAAGTTTTGAGTCTGAAAAAATAGTATGATGATTTTGGTTGAAGACAATATAGACGATTTCAAGGGAATCCTCAAGGAGGTTTGGAGGAAGAAAATTACTTATTTGTGGGAATGAACCAAGCAAGGGTGCTGTAGGTGCTCTCAGTAAGTACTGTCCTCAATTTGTGTACTTTTAAACACACACACCAGATATTTTCAGAATATGGTCCAGAAAATCTGTAACTAGACCTGTTGGACAGCTAACTCGTTGACTCCAAAAGGAGCATACATGGACATATTGCACAAAACAGTGTACGTTGAACATTCAAACATGTATGTGCAGGGTAAATACATGTCAACAGAACACATGGGTTACTGTAACATTCATTATTACGAGAGATAATTAAAATAAATCGTATTTTGAAGGAGGAACATACAACTTTCTTCCCACTGTTGTTACACTCAAATCTGTCCCCGATATGGGAGGAATAGTTGACAGCGCACGTCGGAGCCTTTACGCAACACAGCTACAATGTAATGGACTTTTAATTTCAAAACTCATTTAAAAGAGTTGACAAGCCGGTGCAGCAACAACATATTACATTAAACTAACCGCTGACCATTGATGGTGTCCTTTGATAAACATTGTTCCTGTTTAAGCTTAACGTTACGGACATCAACAATCTTGCGCGATCCTAGTAGCTGTAAAGCTAGCCATCTAACGTTAGTCAGTTAACGTTAGCTTCTTAGCTAACAACACTCCCCGGCTATTTTTAGTGCAATTAAGCAGCTATTTCCAGACCAAGGCGTCACCCTCTTACGACCTGTAAAGTCATTATTGTCTCCCATGATCTCGTTAAGTTAGCTAATCATTTGTACAAAATGTCAACGACATCGTTGGATAAGGAATTGCAAGAGCGCTTGAGAGAGGCGTCTGCGATTGGAGACATCGACGAGGTGCGGATTTTAGTGGAAAGCGGAGTAAATGTCAACTCTCAAAACGAAATAAACGGATGGTAAGTGTGTCTAATACATATATATATATATATCAAACTTAAACACAAGTTGATCAATAATCACCCGTCCTTACATGTTATTTATCGATTGATTGTTAAAATGCTGCCGGCGCAATGTTGGCAACGTGCTCTATGCAATGGCATGTCAAATGTCACCATTTCATGCTGGCCTAAGAAGAATAGTGAGTTATCCAATTATGCCTAGATGGCAATCTCCTTTAACTGCAAGTGATGCAAATATACCCCCGTGTGGGTTCTCAAGTTTGACTATGATGACAATAAAAATGAACTAGTAAATAAATGTTGGGTGCAAATATTTGCGTAGTTAAAGTCGGTGAACACTGTACTTCATCTGGATCTACCTCCAGTAGCTACTTTATCATTCACAATTACCGTTCCCACATTGGCTGTTTGAGTCATCATCATGCAATGTCAATCTTTCATCAACATTATGAATAATCCCAGAGCAGATCAGAGGCTTACTTTTTTCATTGTCTCCTATTCAGGACATGTTTGCATTGGGCATGCAAGAGAAACCACAAACCGGTTGTGTCGTACCTGCTGAACTCTGGCGCTGACCAAGAGATCCTCACTGCTAAAGATGAGCTGGCTGTCCAGCTGACCTCTAAGCCTGAAATCAGAAGACTGTTAGGAGGTAAATGTCCCATCACATCACCACTCTCCCAGTTATTACTGTTTTTGTGTTAAAATTATCTTAAACATGTTCATGAAATATCTGTATAATAGCTGTATTTTGGATTAGAAGCACTAATGCCACCCCTAAGCACTAGTTCATTGCCAGTGAATTGTTTTACCTGCTCATAGTTAGGGTCACAATTTGGGTAATGATCATAGATGGAGACTCCTGCCAGGACCTGCTATGTTTTGGGTTTCACAGCATGCTCTGGGCATGTCAATGTTCAAGGCTCCCCCAGTTCAATGTGGTGTCTTATATATTTTTTCACAGTTGAGGAGGAGGAAGTGCCTGAAATCAAGGAGCCTGAGTTGCCAATCATCCCAAACTACCTGTCCAACCCGCCATTCATGTACAGTAAGATGGACAACAAGGCTGAGCTCATATTGGCACAGTTGACCCAAAATGGCAATGGAGACCACTCATCAGATGACCCACACAGTGACTCAGCTTCCCTGTCGCCCACCCACGAGCAACAGCTGACTCAGCAACCGCAGAGCCTACTCTCTGACACCCCGAGCCCGAGGGAGGGGGCCTTCATCCCATTGGCGCAGCAGAACGGAGTGTCGCCTAGCCCCGCCTCGTCTCTCACCGTCAACGGAGGCCTGCCTATGGACATCTCCATGGAGCCCCACCTGGTCAACCATGGGGAGTACCCACACTCGGTGGCCCATAATGGGGCTGTGTGCTCTCCTCCCCTGCCCTCCCCCAGCCCCAGCACCACCAGCAGTAGCAGCCAAGCCCAGGTGGCTAACGCTAACCCATCTATGACCCGGCAGCAGTCCCTCCCTCAGCAGCTCAACTGTGGCCAGGGTGCTGGGGGTAACATGCCTGCCTTCCAGCCTTTCTTCTTTACCAGTACATTCCCTGTCAATGTGCAAGGTAAGGACGGTCGCCACACTGCTAATGTTGTGGTGTTCGATCAAGCATTGATTTGAGTCAACAGCAGAGCTTTTTTGGAGCTAATCCCATTGCATGTTGAGCCTGTTTTATCACTGCTCTGCACTTTCAGACCCATTATCCAATGCTTTCTCCCCATGTGTGTGCCTGAATGTGCCCCAGATGCTGAGTGTTCTCTCTACTGCATCTTACACACTGAAGTAGCTAGCGTAATCTCGTTGGTGTATTTGTGTGTCTCTCCCAGAGCTGGTCCTAAAGGTGCGCATCCAGAACCCCAACGCACGGGAGAACGACTTCATCGAGGTGGAGCTGGACAGACAGGAGCTGACCTACCGCTCGCTGCTTCGGGTGTGCTGTCGAGAGCTGGACATCAGCACTGAACACGTGGAGAAGATCCGCAAGCTGCCCAACACCATGCTACGAAAGGTATGGAATGGCAGAGGCACGCACACGCAGGCACAAAAACACACACATGCATCAGAAGGGTGATGTTTCGGGTGGCTCTGGTACTCAAACTGGCTGGTTATAACACTAGTGGCTGAGCACTAGCACTGTGAACCCTGAGGCTGCAGCTACCGTTCCACTCCACTAACCAGCTCAATGGAGCGAGCAGGCCAGGGCAGGGCAGGGCCAGACACCACTAATAAAAGATGCAGGGCAGGCAGGAACACTCCTAGACACACCTCGATGACAGTTCACTGCTCTGTTAGGTTGGAGCGCAACGCTGTTCTGTTAGGTTGGAGCACCACACTGTTCTGTTAGGTTGGAGCACCACGCTGTTCTGTTAGGTTGGAGCACCACGCTGTTCTGTTAGGTTGGAGCACCACGCTGTTCTGTTAGCTTGGAGCACCACGCTGTTCTGTTAGGTTGGAGCACCACGCTGTTCTGTTAGGTTGGAGCACCACGCTGTTCTGTTAGGTTGGAGCACCACACTGTTCTGTTAGGTTGGAGCACCATGCTGTTCTGTTAGGTTGGAGCACCACGCTGTTCTGTTAGGTTGGAGCACCACACTGTTCTGTTAGGTTGGAAACACTGATCATGACGGCTGCTTGATGATGGAATGATGGTCACCCATTATTACCATTTTAATAAATAATTTGCATGAGAGCGAGAGTGTGTACAGCTCTATTCTTTTCTTATGAGTTAGGGCCACAGAAAATGTTCATTGTCACAATGGTTTCAAACTTTTGGGTTGATTATAATGTTTGCAAGTTAATTGATTTGAGCTACATTGTGTTCCATGGCACACGGTAGTCCCATCTTGCACTGCATGGGTGGATTTGATATGAAAACAATGTCACCCATCCAGTTATGAAGGGAGCTGTTGTCACATTATGTAATCCCAGAACAACTGCTGACTAAGACTGACACACACACACACACACACACACACACACACACACACACACACACACACACACACGTCTCTTCTATCCTCCCACTTAATGTCTGTAAGTCCTGTGTGTGATGAACCATGTATGTACTCGATTTTGTACCGTAATCACTACAAACAAGTGGACCTTTTGTGGACAATAAAGATGTTTTATTGAATGTAACTTTATTATTCCCAGGACAAAGACGTGGCTCGGCTGCAGGACTTCCAGGAGTTAGAGGTGGTGCTGGAGAAGGCTGAGGGCCTGGCACTCCTCTCTGGGGCGGGAGGCCTCACCGACAGACCCTGCTACAACATGAAGGCCTCCAGACTCACCTACTAGAGACCAACAGGACGGACAGACACACAGACAGACAGACCCTGCTACAACATGAAGACCTCCAGACTCACCTACTAGAGACCAACAGGACGGACAGACACACAGACCCTGCTACAACATGAAGGCCTCCAGACTCACCTACTAGAGACCAACAGGATTGACAGACACACAGACAGACCCTGCTACAACATGAAGGCTTCCAGACTCGCCTACTAGAGACCAACAGGACGGACAGACACACAGACAGACAGACAGACCCTGCTACAACATGAAGGCCTCCAGACTCACCTACTAGAGACCAACAGGACGGACAGACACAGACCCTGCTACAACATGAAGGCTTCCAGACTCACCTACTAGAGACCAACAGGACGGACAGACAGACAGACCCTGCTACAACATGAAGACCTCCAGACTCACCTACTAGAGACCAACAGGACGGACAGACACACAGACAGACAGACCCTGCTACAACATGAAGGCCTCCAGACTCACCTACTAGAGACCAACAGGACGGACAGACACAGACCCTGCTACAACATGAAGACCTCCAGACTCACCTACTAGAGACCAACAGGACGGACAGACACACAGACAGACAGACCCTGCTACAACATGAAGGCCTCCAGACTCACCTACTAGAGACCAACAGGACGGACAGACAGACAGACCCTGCTACAACATGAAGGCCTCCAGACTCACCTACTAGAGACCAACAGGACGGACAGACAGACCCTGATGTCCATGTGGACCCTACTATCTCTCTATTGACCGTAATAGCCACTATCGTTATTAGTCCATTTCATTGCATTATGATCCGGTGTCGTTCAGCCAGCGTTATTAGGGGTTTGTTTAAACATCCTGTTGTGTTAGCTAGGTAACGTGGTCGCCCTGCCTGTCCTTGCCTTGCTCCCTGCCAGTCTGTCCCATGCAGCGCTCGCTAACCGATTGCTCATGCATCATGTCCTCAGTTATATACTGAAGAATTTGGGCCTCCTTCCCTCTTCTCTTCCCTCTGTCCCTCTCTCTCTAGTTTGTGTTGTCGGGCTACAGTGGAACATTGGCATTGAGGGACAGTGATAGTCTTCCTAGATGGCTTAACTTATGTACTGTACATGGATCCCTTTGTACTGGGCATTAGTCATACATGTACTGGGGACTTGTCTCCTGGATGAGGAGGGGGTTGAGAAGAGTAGAGGGCATTTGAACAGCTCTTCTGATATACAGCCATGGCTCTTATTAGTCCAACATGGGCGGCTTAGTACAATGTTGCGACACAGCTGACTTGCACACAGCAACATGCAGTACTGCCGCTTGCTTAGTGGGCATAGCAGGTGGCTGCCAACGTTCCAACTGGCATTCACACCCATGCTGCAGACTGCACACACACACACTCAGTCATACTCCCACACTTCAGTGATATTTCCAGTTTTTCCTTCAGTGGTTGCCCATGTTATCACACTACCCTGTTTATTTGTTCTTAGGTGGATGCCTGATGGAGCTCTTAACAGAGATGTTGCTTTGTGCTGCTGAGGTTTGATCATCTAAGAGGGAGTGGGTGTGAGTGTTGTCTCTTGCCAATTGAGAAGTTTTTGTTAGTTTCGTAGAACTGTTTATGTGCTTAGTAAGCAAACAGATGCTTCAAGTTTCATCCGTATTGTTAAGACAATGTGTCTGTTTCTTAAAGAAGTCTCTTCGTCAGTTGGAAGATAACAGCCTTCTAACAGATGCTTGAAGTTTCATCCGTATTGTTAAGACAATGTGTCTGTTTCTTAAAGAAGTCTCTTCGTCAGTTGGAAGATAACAGCCTTCTAACAGATGCTTGAAGTTTCATCCGTATTGTTAAGACAATGTGTCTGTTTCTTAAAGAAGTCTCTTCGTCAGTTGGAAGATAACAGCCTTCTAACAGATGCTATGGTTAGCTAGCTCCACAGACACCGTCTGGATTCCAATCAAACACCCAATGTGGAACAATTCTTCATTGCTCCTGCTCTATGAATTTAGTTTTATTCTACAATGTTTACTTGCTGAAACAAAACTCATTTAGATTAACATGTATTGGGTGCAGGGGCAATATTGAAATGTTCTACAGTTTGGTTGAATGTTTGCGTGTGTGAGGGGTTCTTTTCAATGTAACAGTTATTGGGTCTAATATTCAACTGACACTTTCAGCTGTGAATGAATTGAATGGTAGACCGTTCCTATAGAGTTCAGGTATTATTGATTTAAGCAGAATCCGCTAGGTTCACTCTAGGGGAAGTATATTCCCAGCTCAAGTAGGGGTTCCCCTAAAATGAGCATTTTAAACTGTTTCTGGATCGCTTCACTTAAGATACTTCCATTTACTGTGATTAGATCAAAACCAAATACAAACCTAGACAGAAACATAGTCTGGTTCTCCACAATAGATTATCTATCATAAATGTCCTATTTTTGAATTGCTGTATGAAATGTTTTTTCGGGGTGAGCTGAATGACGTGGGAAAAGGACAGTTTGAAAGGATGGTTTCTGTTTCATAAGTTTGACACGGCTGTTATGTTTGAGTTCTTCTATAACACGTTTCCCAGCCATTCTCCCTGTTGCTTCTATCATACAGTGCATTTGTCATAATACACAAGATCACACTGCTCTGTGAGAACATTTTAAACACATAACCTACATTAACATGTAAGCTAGCTAGAGATCAAATGTTAGCTCTTGAGGGGTCCCCGAGTTTAACCTACTGACATTTGACTTTTGTCAAGTTGTGGTGTTTGCTACTTCTTTGTTTGAGAATAAATGACGATTCATACACAAGAACACAACCGTTAGTAGTGAAGCTGAATGAGAGTGCATTGATTGAAAAGATTACTGCTGAAAATGCTTTATGACAAACACATTTACTCATAGAGGAAGACTAAGACCCTAACATGTCCTATCAGTCCTTTATGCTGGTTAACACTACAGAAGTTTATAAACAATCAACAGTCAGTTACTAACAAAGGCGTTAATTGTTTACCGTTCAAATGTATACCTTAGTATGTTTTAATGATTATATATTTTTATTCATTTGTCATTTCCTTTTTTAACGAGAAATGTCTTTAGTTTGTATCGATGCCTACAAGTATGGAACGTGTTTATCAATGGGGGTGAAAGGGAAGGTAGGTTGCAGCTAGGATGAAACCAAGTGTAAAGCCACAGTATCTACTGTGTTGAATGGGTTGAGTGTAAATGTTGAAGAAATACAAGACTAACTTGAACTTGTCAAATGGACTCTCCAGAGAATGTTGTATTCCTAACGTGTGCCACGAGACCGAGAGGTACCTGGTTGAAGAAGCTGAATGATGATGTTTGAAATGCCTACGGCCATTTTGTGCCCAGTGAAGGAGCACCAGTGTTCTAGAATGTTCCAGAATGAATACTAGTTCTGTGAAATGGATGACTAACATTGTACTGATTGATTGCTCATGTTCTAGAGGAAGAATACAGTAACTTTACCTATGCATTCAGAGTCTGATATTTTTATATGTCCTGTGTACCTTTGATAAATTCCTAATAGGCACTGTTTAACTTGTGTTTGATTGTGAAGACCTGTACCTGTTCTTTGATAAAGCATGGTGGGTAACTTGATCAATCTGTCCTTTTGTCTGAAATTGGTGGTTATATCAAAGGATCAGATGGTCATTATGAATATGGCAGAGAACTGAATTGAAGCCTCCTCTGTTTCTGCTAAGATCCACTAGAGGGTGTAGATAGGTCAGTGTTGACATGAATCAACCATGCCAATGCAGTGGTGTAACTGTTCACTGCCTTGCTCTCCTCCCAAAGTAAATCATTTCAAATGAAACATGCTTTAATTTAATCCAAAAAGCATGATTATGTGGAGCTTTAAAATTGTTTAACTAGATTGATTTGAGAGTCTGAATGTAATTACAATAGGATACACAGTGTACAAACCATTAGGAACACCGCCCTAATATACTGTAGAGTTGCACCCCCTTTTGTGCTCAGGACAGCCTCAATTCATTGGGACATGGACTCTACAACGTGAAGAGCTTTCCACACATGTTGACTCCAGTGCTTCCCACAGTTGTGTCAAGTTGGCTGGATGTCCTTTGGGTGGTAGATCATTCTTGATACACACGGGAAACTGTTGTCTGTGAAAAGCCCAGCAAGGTTACAGTTCTTGACACACTCAAACCGGTGAGCCTGGCACCTACTACCATATCCTGTTCAAAGGCACTGACATCTTTTGTGTTGCCTGTTCACCCTCTGAATGGCACACATACACAATCCATGTCCCACTTGTTTTAAGTCTTAACAATCCTTATTTAACCCGTCTCCACCCCATTCATCTCCACTGACTGTAGTGGATTTAATAACAAGTGACATCAATAAGGGATCATAGCTTTCACCTGGATTTACCTGGTCAGTCTATGTCATGGAAATAGCAGGTGTTTCTGATGTTGTGTACACTCAGTACATAGTGTAGATACCTCTGAAAACATGATTCTGCCTGGTTTAAGGCTTTATGCAGATGGCTAAAGAAGAAGACTGGTTCAGTGTAGTGTCAGACGAAGGTAGAAAACCTACAGAAGCACGTCACTTTAGTTCACACACAATTTAGGAGTGGAAAAGTCATTCATTTGTTCAACTTTCAACAGCCTAGTCATCAACCAATCTCTTCATTTATTCCAGTCCATTGACAGTGGCAGTTTGGTCAACAACAAAAAAAGACAATTTTATTTAACAATTTAATAATACATAACATCAGTAAAATAGTTTTTTAGATACTGGGGTACACGATGTTATGGGCCAATGCCAGCTTACGCTGCGGGACCCTTTTATCAACTGATAGCCCCAACATGAGCCTGATGACTAAGATTCAGAATGACCCTTGACATTTTATTTGGAGCTGTCTAACTTGTTCTTGGTGAAGTTGGGGGAGCTACTGTACCAGTTAGTGCATGCATAATCAAATTGATGCTTCACTAACGGTGATGAAAGTTTTTTCAAGGTCCCTTTATCTAGAAACGTGGCTTTTGGTGTCCTTGGTAACCAGAAACAAGCATGGGATTTGTTTTCCTTCCTACCGTGGCTCAGTGGCAGGCAGACCTTATTCCTCTCTCCAGTCTCACTGGTGAAGCTCCAAGAGAATGATTGGATGTGTAGATTGACCTCAGGGACTTTGACACAACATAGCTGCTTCCCCAAGTACAGGTGGGAGTGGGGTCTCAAAATAACACAGCTGCTTTAGTCGGAGTGGAATCTCATAACAAAAGCTAGAACTGAACAGCCCTAGGTGAATGGGGCAGAAATCCTACAGGTGACAGGAGCAGAAATCCTTTAGGTGACAGGAGCAGAAATCCTTTAGGTGACAGGAGCAGAAATCCTTTAGGTGACAGGAGCAGAAATCCTACAGGTGACAGGAGCAGAAATCCTTTATGTGACAGGAGCAGAAATCCTTTAGGTGACAGGAGCAGAACTCCTTTAGGTGACAGGAACAGCAATCCTTTAGGTGACAGGAGCAGAAATCCTTTAGGTGACAGGAGCAGAAATCCTTTAGGTGACAGGAGCAGAAATCCTACAAGTGACAGGAGCAGAAATCCTTTAGGTGACAGGAGCAGAAATCATTTAGGTGACAGGAGCAGAAATCCTTTAGGTGACAGGAGCAGAAATCCTTTAGGTGACAGGAGCAGAACTCCTTTAGGTGACAGGAGCAGAACTCCTTTAGGTGACAGAAGCAAAAATCCTTTAGGTGACAGGAGCAGAAATCCTTTAGGTGACAGGAGCAGAAATCCTTTAGGTGACAGGAGCAGAAATCATTTAGGTGACAGGAGCAGAAATCCTTTAGGTGACAGGAGCAGAAATCCTTTAGGTGACAGGAGCAGAACTCCTTTAGGTGACAGAAGCAGAAATCCTTTAGGTGACAGGAGCAGAAATCCTTTAGGTGACAGGAGCAGAAATCCTTTAGGTGACAGGAGCAGATGTCAGATGTCTTTAGTGGCTGTTCCTGATAGTTAGTTGTGTACAGCTTTGTTTTCAGCCGGTCCACACACACTTGACCCTGCACACAATGTCTGTATAAGTGTTGACATGTACTATAAAAGCCCATGTTCAAGAGTGCAGGAATGTTATTATGTTCTCTTCCTAATTTAAAGAACACAAACAGTGAGTAAGCTATCGCCACACTGCCCCCAAATATGTGCGAAGTGCACAAGCTGGTTGGAAAAGGAATGAAAATATTCCTCATGTGGTCAGCAGATGTTTTAAGGCCTGCTCAACTGACAGAAGAGCAAGGCACTAGTTGCGTAATTCCAACCGGCTGGAAAGTAACACTTAACGGAGTGATATTTGTGTGCTGACGTGCTCGTAGGTGTGTGTATGTGCGTAGGTAAGTAGGTCTCTGTATGTTTGTTTGTTTGCTACATGTCTAGCCGCTGTCTGTTTGGTCAGGGCGGGCGAATATGTGTGGGAGTGTGTGTGTCCGCATGTAGTTAAGTCTATGTACCTGCGTGTTTGACCTTCATACATGTTCTGTGTGTGTGTGTGTGTGTGTGTGTGTGTGTGTGTGTGTGTGTGTGTGTGTGTGTGTGTGTGTGTGTGTGTGTGTGTGTGTGTCTGCACACGTGTGCCATGTCTAGCCATCATGTGTCTGGCCTCCTCCCTGGGTCAGGGTCTAGGAATCAGCTTAGGCTGCTGCTGAGGCTGGACGCGTTCCTCTCCTTTGTCTTGGTGTCAGACACTTTAATAAGATTAGAACCAGCAATAACACCTTCATTGTTTTTTTAACAGCCCTCAGTCCCTACCCAGACAGAACCATCTGCAAAGCCAGTGGCTGGCTCTTCCATGGCCAAGGCTCCTAAGTGCTTTTAGGGTCAGAAACTTTGGATATGTTCCCCGCAGGAACGGAGACAAAGGGCGACGTTACTCACAGGTACCTAAAGCGATGGGTTTGGACTGTGGCCCTGCACCATGGTTTTCGTGCAATTCGTGCCGTTCACCGGGGGATAAAGCACAGCGCTACTTAGCTGTTGCACAAATGCACATACAACATTGTAAACCCACTGTAAAAAGAAAAAAAGGCAGGATTGGAAAAACATTTCAGGCACATTCTAAGCCCGCTGTGTATTTCTGAGGGCTTGTACATCACAGTGGGAAACAGGTGCTGTACTGGTCACAGCTTCAAGGAGATAATCAGGTGTTACTGCATCGCTAAACTCGTAGAAAATGTTTTGCTAACTAGAACCTTAAAGGGTTCTTTGGCTTTACCCATAGGAGAACCATTTGAAGAACCAGGTAGAACCCAAAAGAGTTCTACCTGGAACCAAAAAGGGTTCTCCTATGGGGACAGCCGAAGAACCCTTTTGTATAGCTTGGTCACAGGTCATTTTCTGGTGGATAAAAATCATAGAATTAGATGCTGATTCAGAAGTCAGTGTAGGCAGTGAAGCCCTTGACCGAGGCAGTCTTTGACCAGCCCTTGCCCGAGGCAGTCTTTGACCAGCCCTTGACCGAGGCAGTCTTTGACCAGCCCTTGACCGAGGCAGTCTTTGACCAGCCCTTGACCGAGGCATGCTTTGACCAGCCCTTGACCGAGGCAGGCTTTGACCAGCCCTTGACCGAGGCAGTGTTTGACCAGCCCTTGACCGAGGCAGTCTTTGACCAGCCCTTGACCGAGGCAGGCTTTGACCAGCCCTTGACCGAGGCAGTCTTTGACCAGCCCTTGACCGAGGCAGGCTTTGACCAGCCCTTGACCGAGGCAGTCTTTGACCAGCCCTTGACCGAGGCAGTCTTTGACCAGCCCTTGACCGAGGCAGGCTTTGACCAGCCCTTGACCGAGGCAGGCTTTGACCAGCCCTTGACCGAGGCAGTCTTTGACCAGCCCTTGACCAAGGCAGTCTTTGACCAGCCCTTGACCGAGGCAGGCTTTGACCAGCCCTTGACCGAGGCAGGCTTTGACCAGCCCTTGCCCGAGGCAGTCTTTGACCAGCCCTTGACCGAGGCAGTCTTTGACCAGCCCTTGACCGAGGCAGGCTTTGACCAGCCCTTGACCGAGGCAGGCTTTGACCAGCCCTTGACCGAGGCAGTCTTTGACCAGCCCTTGACCGAGGCAGGCTTTGACCAGCCCTTGACCGAGGCAGTCTTTGACCAGCCCTTGACCGAGGCAGTCTTTGACCAGCCCTTGACCGAGGCAGTCTTTGACCAGCCCTTGACCGAGGCAGTCTTTGACCAGCCCTTGACCGAGGCAGTCTTTGACCAGCCCTTGACCGAGGCAGTCTTTGACCAGCCCTTGACCGAGGCAGTCTTTGACCAGCCCTTGATCGAGGCAGTCCTTGACCAGCTTCATTTTGATTAACAACACATCCCCATATCCCCATCTGTCAGACTGCAACTCAAAGATGCCAATTATTGGAGGTTTGGTTGAACTGAACTAATTGTTCTTGATTGTATGCTAATCTATCCTTTGTCCTGTGACTCAGTATTCTATAAATTATATTCACTATCTAATATTGTCCTGGCAAATGTGTAAAATGTTCCCGTATTTGAGAGGGCAGGGTGGCGAGAAGGGAATCTAGGTAGGAACAGAATAAGAACAGATTCAGTATCAGATGTAGGTGTTTTCTCAGAATGACAGATCACATCACACATCACCCCATCTGGACCTTATTGGCTTGAGTTGACCAAGGGAAGAGGGCTTTGTGTGGTGGTTGTGATTATATTGCTGGTTACAAATCACACTATGTCAACCTGTGAAATAACGCAATTTGGGGAATTTTGAAATAGTGTCTAGTTTTCAGTGAGCCACATTTCATTATGTTTATGGCTTTCAGCTTTTTTACTTGTAGATTGATGGAGTACTGCCAGCAGGGAAAGACAGTACGAGAAAACACCTCACACCCCTGTTTATTTTAACAGGAAATAAAATCCTTTGTAAGAACACCAAAACACACAGGACTTATAGAATATTTATGTGACTGTTTTATTATCATGTCTCCATACTGTGAAATTGCGTGGGTTTGGATAAGATTATATAAGTGATCAAAAAAACATTGTGCTTGTTTTGGACAAGGTTCAGAGAGGCTGCAAAGTCCTCACAGAAGGTCAAAAGGACTGTTTGCAGACAAGACATATAGGCTGAATGCAGGGAGGGTGTCAGAGTGCTTGGAGGGGGTTCTCTGGAAATCGTTATTCAATCTGTGACATGTTTTCAAGCCTTCATGTGTCAGCATTGGTGGGAATGTTGGGGTCTCAACCTCCCAGGGGTGAGGGCTGGAGGGGGAGGCTGGGGGTGAGGAGGCATCAAACCGTCTGAATGCATGTTGTGAGAAAAGGGATCACTTTGTACTGTTGCTCAGATTATGGTAGTGTGTGTGTGTGTGTGTGTGTGTGTCTAAATATGCGTGTGCACTTGCGCGCGTTAGTGTGTTAGCTTGTGTTTTAGTGTGTGTGTGTGTGTGTGTGTGTGCGCGCAAGCGTTCACACACGTTGTATATGCACATGTATGAGTGTGTTTGTGGAATATATGAATGTGTGTGCATACATGTGTGGAGTCTGTATGTGTGTGTTTATGTGTGTGAGCAGCAGGTTGCTAGTCTGCCAGTGTGCCTGGTCAGTGGGTTAGTGAGGGCTCTGACTGAAGTTAGAGCTGCAGGGGCCTGGGCCTCTTAGACACAGCAGGGACTCCACTTGGAAGGAGACTGGATGGAGAGAGACTGATTTAGATTTACACATGCATACAGACCACTCAATCCATGTCCCATAGAATGTTGGGTTGACAGCTATGGGAAAGATCCTGTTGTACCTCTGTGTGTGAACATCATGGACCCTCTCTCTTTCAGAACTAACCACAGGACGGCTCATAGTAATGGCTGGAAAGGAATACATGGAATGGTATTGAACACATCAAACATCTGGTTTCCATGTGTTTGATACCATTCCATTTACTCCATTCCAGCCATTGTTATGTGGCGTCCTCCCCTCAGCAGCCTCCCGTGGAACTAATGTTCAGAACAGTGATAGTAGATGGGCTGAGAGGTCTCGGAAAAGGGAAATTAGGCAGAAAGGGAGTTGTTCTTAAGGTAGGCTGTTCCTTTGCGACACTTCAAAACATTGTGTACTCATTTCTTCATTGAGTCCTCTGTTGACTGTTTATAGCGTGTCATGCCAAGGTTCTGTCAGTGTTATACAGGTCTTATGACAGAGGATCAAGGTGTTGCTGATGTTTCCATATTCATCAGTGGCCGAGTAGGGAGATGTGTGAGCGTTCTCCAGAGTTCAAAACAAACCTTTGACCCCAGGATGACAAGCAGAGTTGGGGAGTAACTGGTTACATGTAAATGACATGTAATCTGATTACATCAAAAGTAAAAAATAAAAAAACTGTAATCAATTACGTTACAAGCAAAAATATTGTAATCAGATTGCAGATACTTTAGAAAAAGAATAGACGATTGCTTCTTGGATTACTTTAAAATTCAGAGAGGATGTTTGTGAAAACAAATACGTTATGCCATCTATCTGTTTTCTCAATGATATTCAATTCAGCATTGAAAAGGGAGCAAGTTTAAGTTTGTTGCAGCTGAGGGAGTCTGATCACACGTCGGAGACGACTATGATGACACACCAAATGCATTTGATGGATCATTTTTGTCTTCTTCTAATGCCTCTTAAAGGTAAAGTAATCCAAAAGTAGCTGAAAGTAATCAGATTATGTTACTGAGTTTGGGTAGTCCAAAAGTTAAGTTACTGATTAAAATGTTGGACAGGTAACTAGTAACTGTAACTGATTACATTTAGAAAGTAACTTACCCAAGCTTGGCGACAAAATACTGTGTCTGTGAAGAATATCACTGGGTATGGTGCCATCACCAGGAGATCCATAGTGTGACCCATTCACACTGTACATACAGTATAGTACGACCTACAATAGTCATCATAATTTAGTCAGTGCTCATATTTGTCCTATTTCACACATGTACAAGTGTGTTTTATATGCATGTGTGAATAGGAAATGTGTTTTGCATATCACAACTCTGTGAATAGGAAATGTGTTTTGCATATTGCAACTCTCCCTGAGACACCCTTGGAGAGTGGGGAAAACCATTGTCTATGGCAACCCTGGAGATTTTAGGGTTAAGTCCCTTGTTCAAGAGCACGTCCCTTGTCGGCTCTGGGATTTGAACTAGCGACCTTTCGGTTAGTGGCCCAATGCGCTAACTGCTAGGCTACATTCCACCGAGTATCATATAACCTACAGTAGCAGGAGAGAAGTCTCAGAGCAAAGATCTCCAAGAATTCGACCCTTGCCTTCCCCAGGCAAGTATTATGGATGTCTTCAGCTCATTCCACATGGTTTTACTGATTCATCTCTGAAGATGTAAACCCACTCCTGGGAAAGGTTGAAAAAAGCACTATGCAATGTGTTCAATAAGGCCATATTGATCCAGATAGTTAACTGTTTAGATATTATTATCCAAATATCTAAATGTGTATCAACACAAGAGTAAATATTGTGTTAATATAAAAATACTTGTATCAGTATGAATATAATTGTTTTTTATGTTACCACAGTATGTTTTCCACATTTACATTTACTGCATAGTGGGCTACAATGAAGGTGGTCCAACTATTCACACAAAGGGGGGAAAGGTGTCAACACGCGCCTTGCGCACCACACGCGCACAGCACAGGTATTTTGCCGGAGGTCCCTGCTCGAGCCTGCTGCTGCTACGGACTTTTGAATATGTTCATCAGAACTGTAACTCGCCTGGGATTTGCTGTCGGGGTAGACTAGCCACTGTAATTCATGTAGTTAGATTTTAAGTAATAGGGTTCAAATACCACCTAATCTCTCCAGACTATTAAACGTTGACCAGCGGACTGACGGAGTTCTTCACTGCAGCAACACTCCGCACTGACCACACGTCTTCCTGACCGTTTAATCACATTTTACTTTACATTTCAACTTAATTTCTCCCTTTGGCTTTGTCATTTATGACCATTTAATAGTTTTGCACTCATCGGGAAAATTTGCTAACTTCGACGCTCCTCGGATCTTGTTTTATTTCTTCGGGATCCTTGTGAAAGTCCCGTTACGCGCTGGATATGTGGTGGATGTTGTTTCCTCGATGGATCTGGTTTCTCTTTGGACAGTGCTACGTCTTGCTCCTGATCATAGACAGCTGTGTGAGGGTGAAAGCGATGCCAATGTCCATGCCCAACAAAGTGGTGTACTCTCACGCGGGCATGTGCCCCAACGAGATGAACCCCAACCTGTGGGTGGACGCCATGAGCACCTGTATGCGCGAGTGCGAGTTGGACCGGGTGAGTTTCTGGGATCAGTTTTCCTCGCGGGCTGGAGACAAATAGGGGACACTTTATTCTGTCAAAAGTTTCTCTACATAAAGTTTCTGCAATTTAATTCATGGAATGAAAGGTGGAGATAAGTGGGACATGCGCACTGCGCACTGTTTTTGGCCATTCAAATTCAATTGTGACCACATTGCCTCTGTTGTTTATTTCTGAATTTCTCTTTGAATTAGATTGAACATCTCCTATATCAGATACTTGTTCATAGACTACAGTTTTTGGAAATAGCAGACACTGGTGTATATGCCCACAATATTACATTTGTTGTCAACAGATTGTTCACCTAGACAGCTCAGTAATTCAAACCAGCAACCTTTCAGTTACTGACCCAACACTCTTAACCGCTAGGCTACCTGACCATACCAGTTACTGACCCGACACTCTTAACCGCTAGACTACCTGACCATACCAGTTACTGACCCAACACTCTTAACCGCTAGGCTACCTGACCATACCAGTTACTGACCCAACACTCTTAACCGCTAGGCTACCTGACCATACCAGTTACTGACCCAACACTCTTAACCGCTAGGGTACCTGACCATACCAGTTACTGACCCAACACTCTTAACCGCTAGGCTACCTGACCATACCAGTTACTGACCCAACACTCTTAACCGCTAGGCTACCTGACCATACCAGTTACTGACCCAACACTCTTAACCGCTAGGCTACCTGACCATACCAGTTACTGACCCAACACTCTTAACCGCTAGGCTACCTGACCATACCAGTTACTGACCCAACACTCTTAACCGCTAGGCTACATGACCATACCAGTTACTGACCCAACACTCTTAACCGCTACGCTACCTGACCATACCAGTTACTGACCCAACACTCTTAACCGCTAGGCTACCTGACCATACCAGTTACTGACCCAACACTCTTAACCGCTAGGCTACCTGACCATACCAGTTACTGACCCAACACTCTTAACCGCTAGGCTACCTGACCATACCAGTTACTGACCCAACACTCTTAACCGCTACGCTACCTGACCATACCAGTTACTGACCCAACACTCTTAACCGCTACGCTACCTGACCATACCAGTTACTGACCCAACACTCTTAACCGCTAGGCTACCTGACCATACCAGTTACTGACCCAACACTCTTAACCGCTAGGCTACCTGCCACCCATGACTATTGAATCTAATAACTTTTAATTACTCTGCATTATGAGATATTGAGAAGTAAGCATGTAAAATGTATAGCCTACAATACCAACCTCACATTGCATAGTATTGTTTCATTACATTAGAAAGTGCATCACTCTCAAGTTCCTTAACATCCTATATGTTCCCTGAGTGCATAATGAACTGAAACATGCTGATCCTAACAGAACACCTCCCATGTATCCCCTATCACCCCCAAGGACTGTGAAAACTTTGAGAAATGCTGCAACAACGTGTGTGGGAACAAGAGCTGTGTGGCGGCGCGCTACATGGACATTAAGGGCAAGAAGGGGCCGGTTGGCATGCCAAAAGGGGTCAAGTGTGACAAGTTCATGTGTACGCAGCAGGGCTCCGAGTGTGACATCTGGGAGGGCCAGCCCGTGTGTAAGTGCCGGGACCGCTGTGAGAGAGAGCCCCACTTCACATGTGCCTCAGACGGTATGACCTACTACAACAAGTGTTACATGGATGCAGAGGCCTGCTCCAAGGGCATCTCTATCTCTGTGGTCACCTGCAGGTAAACAGGAAACATCTATGTATAGACTCCCATATTAATCACGTTAATAGAAAAGTTCTGAATAGACTGTGGTGTTTACTGTTTTGTTGTGCTATGACTGCTTTGTTATGTTGATATCCATCTCTATGGTAACAGGAACTGAAAATGAATAGATGGGATTCTGAATTATAACTGTAGACATAATAACCCTATATGTCTGTATTTGTATGAGATCTGTATTCCTCTGTAGATACACAGGAGTAATGCTCACTCAATCTAGCGTTTCACTTAGCTTTTGTTTTGTGCATTTGAGTTTCTTGTACCAACCTTTGTCTATCACACACCCAGCTCAAGGTAGATTACATTACTGTGGTAACTCATCTATTCTTCTCTCTCTGACATCACCTCTGCAGGTACCACCTCACCTGGCCAAACACCAGCCCGTTGCCCATGGAGACCACCCTGCGGCCAACCACTGCCCTCCTTGAGACCACCCCCCCGGCTGACATCCATCCTCCAATGATGCTCAGCAACCCCACTCAGCAGGCTGTGTTCGTGGGCGAGACAGCCAGCTTCCTGTGCGAAGTGTCAGGTAAGCCCAGTCCGGAGGTGACCTGGGAGAAGCAGCTGGAGGGCAAGGAGAACACAGTGATGAGGCCCAATCATGTGCAGGGGAACGTAGTGGTCACCAACATCGGCCAGCTGGTCATCTACAATGCCCAGCAACAGGACGCCGGCATCTACACCTGCACGGCCAAAAACCTGGGGGGGGCTGTGACCTCCCACTACCCACTGTCGGTGATCCAGAGAGACACGGGCCAGAAGGAGGGTGAGGTAGGGAATGCCACAAACCCATTCCCATTCCCCGCCGAAGAGTGCCTGAAGGGGCCGGACAGTGACGACTGTGGGGAGGAGAGCATAAGCTGGTACTACGAAGCCAAGAGGAACAATTGCTTCACCTTCACCTACAGCCAGTGCAACAAGAACCGCAACCACTTTGACAGCTACGAGACATGCATGTTGTCGTGCGGGGCAGAGCTGTCGGCTCCCTGCTCTCTCCCCAGCCTGCAGGGACCCTGTAAGGCCTACGAGCCCCGCTGGGCCTACAGCAGCACCCTCAAACAGTGCCAGTCCTTCATCTGGGGCGGCTGTGGAGGCAATGAAAACAATTTTGAATCCAAAGAGGCCTGCGAGGAGATGTGTCCTTTTCCGAAGAACCATAACTGTAAGATGTGTAAACCACGGGGCAAGATGGTGACCAGCTTCTGCAAGAGCGACTTCATCATCCTGGGGCGCGTGACAGAGTTGCCTGAAGAACAGGACTCGGGCCACGCCCTGATCACCGTGGAGGAGATCCTAAAGGACGAGAAAATGGGCCTCAAGTTCTTCGGCCAGGAACCCTTGGAGGTGACCTTGATGAACATGGACTGGAACTGCCCGTGCCCCAACATCACCATGGCCAACGGGCAGCTCATCATCATGGGAGACGTCCACAACGGCATGGCCGTGCTGCAGCCCGACAGCTTCGTGGGGAGCTCCACCGCACGCAGGGTCAGGAAGCTCCGAGAGGTCATTCACAAGAAGACCTGTGATTTTCTCAAAGAGTTCCCAACAAACCAGTAGTTACTCTCTGAGAGATCCCCACTATCCTGTACAAGAGCTGTCTATATCAAGAAAAGCAAACTGGTTCTAGCATCCAGTAGTAGCTATTGTCTGAGATTTCCCCACTATCCAGTAGGGAAGATATCTAGAAGAGTAGACTGGGACTTTTTCAAAGTTTCTTACCATTCAGTAGCCGGATGATGGCTTTGGTTGATTATTGCTTTCTCCTTCTCCTAAAGGTGGGGACTGAACCAATACCTTAACACTGATCCGACAAGCTGTTTCCCTACCCATGACCTTCTCTTTAGTTTCCACAGAAGACACATTTTGTATGCATTTTGTCATATTTTCCACTGGCTATCTCCTTCACTCAGATGTTCCCCATATACAGTAGATATCTAGAAGATCCATGACTTTCTCAGATGACGGCTGCTGTTAGCTGATTCCAGATTCTCGTCTCTCTCCTTCACTCTGAAGTTTGGACATTAAGTGTTGGGGCTCCTCTGTACTATGGAAATGGCTGGAGGTACCTGTATATTTAAAACAACGACAGATTTATACTTTGTGTGGATTCACTTTCTGAAAGGAGAGCTAATTGTCCGCATATAGTACTGTAGTGGTGACTTATATCAAGCGCTTACTTTGGAAATATTTTAGTTAAACTAAAATGTCTCTTTGAATAATATTTTGAATTCAAATGTTTTATCTTGGTATGAATGTACTAATGCCTGACAGATAGCTAAACTCTGTGCCTTGGTTAATATGAATGTTATATTATGTTGACTTAAAGTATCTATGGTATCCTGAAAGAGACATTTTGTAATATATATTCTGAGTGCTTGAGCTCACGATAATGTCACGTAAAGCTCGTGGATCAAACAACTCCTTTGATTCCACTAGAAACCACTTTGTAGTCCATGATTGCTTATACAGTATATGAACTTCTGTTCTTAACATCCTATTTATTTTTTATCCCCTCCTTTTAGAGCTACACCCAATTCAATAATGGACAGACTTATGTTATGTTATTTTGTAAATCCAGATGATAAAGATGTTCATAACACAATGGTAAAGAAATAAAAATGAACCTTTGAAAGAATATCCACTTCTTATCTCTGTGTTGCGCTATGCTTCTATACCTGTAAAATGACTGACAGCAGGTGTCTGTCTGTCTGTCTGTCTGTCTGTCTGTCTGTCTGTCTGTCTGCCTGCCTGCCTGCCTGCCTGCCTGCCTGCCTGTCTGTCTGCCTGTCTGTCTGTCTGTCTGTCTGTCTGTCTGTCTGTCTGTCTGTCTGTCTGTCTGTCTGTCTGCCTGCCTGCCTGTCTGTCTGTCTGTCTGTCTGCCTGCCTGCCTGTCTGTCTGTCTGTCTGTCTGTCTGTCTGTCTGCCTGCCTGCCTGCCTGTCTGTCTGCCTGCCTGCCTGCCTGCCTGCCTGCCTGCCTGCCTGTCTGTCTGTCTGTCTGTTTGTCTGTCTGCCTGCCTGCCTGCCTGTCTGTCTGCCTGTCTGTCTGCCTGTCTGCCTGTCTGTCTGTCTGTCTGCGTGTATTTGTATGTTCACAGGCAAGCGTAATTGTGCATGTGTGCGTGTCATTTTCTAGTTTATACCAGCCCCCTATCTTCCTCCACCCTCTTTCCTCATCCCCCCTTCACATGGAGGGCCAAGTTTGGCATTAAATCTGGAGCAGGTCACATTCCATCCCAGCTGTGAAGGGCTGCTGAGCCCAGGGGGACGGAGAAGAGAGCAGCCTGGCCGGCCCTGTGTTGTGTCTGGGTCTGGCTGGGCCCTCCATCCTCCACCCACCACCCACTGGCCCTCAGATCTTTCATGTGTGAGGGGCTGACGGAAGGGGGGAGGAGAGGGGGAGGAAAGGATGTAGGCCATCTCCCTCTCACCCTCGGCTGGACACATCTGTGTAAAGGGGCTATGCGGAGGGGGGAGAGGGGGAAGTGAGGGGTTAGATGAAGGGGCCGTAACGGGAAAGCAAAGTGGAGTTGGGATGGAGTGATGCATGCTCTCTCTCTCTCTCTCTCTCCATCAGATGGGCACCCTGCAGTCTGTCTCTCTCTCTCTCTCTCCATCAGATGGGCACCCTGCAGTCTGTCTCTCTCTCTCTCTCTCTCCATCAGATGGGCACCCTGCAGTCTGTCTCTCTCTCTCTCTCCATCAGATGGGCACCCTGCAGTCTGTCTCTCTCTCTCTCTCGCTCTCTCCATCAGATGGGCACCCTGCAGTCTGTCTCTCTCTCTCTCTCTCTCTCTCTCTCTCCATCAGATGGGCACCCTGCAGTCTGTCTCTCTCTCTCTCTCTCTCTCTCTCTCTCTCTCTCTCTCCATCAGATGGGCACCCTGCAGTCTGTCTCTCTCTCTCTCTCTCTCTCCATCAGATGGGCACCCTGCAGTCTGTCTCTCTCTCTCTCTCTCTCCATCAGATGGGCACCCTGCAGTCTGTCTCTCTCTCATCTCAGCGCTCCCTCTCCAGCCACGCTCTGACCCGACGCGGGGGGAGGTGATAGGCCCACAGACAGGGCTGTGTTTAAAGCAGAATTTGAACTTTTGACTTGGCTGGCTGGGCTGAAGCCAGGGCTGGAGGCTGGGAGTTGGGACTGGGGTAAAGGGAAAGAGCTAGAGCTAGGATGTAGGGCTGGAGATAGGGCTTAGGTTGGGGTAAAAGGCTGAAGCTGGTCTCTGGGCTAGGGTATAAAGCTAGTAATCTGGGGTTAGGGTCTGGAGCTGGTCTCTGGGCTAGGGTATAAAGCTAGTAATCTGGGGTTAGGGTCTGGAGCTGGTCTCTGGGCTAGGGTATAAAGCTAGTAATCTGGGGTTAGGGTCTGGAGCTGGTCTCTGGGCTAGGGTATAAAGCTAGTAATCTGGGGTTAGGGTCTGGAGCTGGTCTCTGGGCTAGGGTATAAAGCTAGTAGTCTGGGGTTAGGGTCTGGAGCTGGTCCCTGGGCTAGGATATAAAGCTAGTAATCTGGGGTTAGGGTCTGGAGCTGGTCTCTGGGCTAGGGTATAAAGCTAGTAGTCTGGGGTTAGGGTCTGGAGCTGGTCCCTGGGCTAGGGTATACAGCTAGTAGTCTGGGGTTAGGGTCTGGAGCTGGTCTCTGGGCTAGGGTATACAGCTAGTAGTCTGGGGTTAGGGTCTGGAGCTGGTCCCTGGGCTAGGGTATACAGCTAGTAGTCTGGGGTTAGGGTCTGGAGCTGGTCCCTGGGCTAGGGTATACAGCTAGTAGTCTGGGGTTAGGGTCTGGAGTTGGGGTTACGGCTGGGGTCTGGAGTTGGGGTTACGGCTGGGGTCTGGAGTTGGGGTTATGGCTGGGGGCTGGAGTTGGGGTTACGGCTGGGGGCTGGAGTTGGGGTTACGGCTGGGGGCTGGAGTTGGGGTTGCGGCTGGGGTCTGGAGTTGGGGTTACGGCTGGGGGCTGGAGTTGGGGTTACGGCTGGGGACTGGAGATGGGGTTACGGCTGGGGGCTGGAGTTGGGGTTACGGCTGGGGGCTGGAGTTGGGGTTACGGCTGGGGGCTGGAGTTGGGGTTAGGGTTGGGACTGGGGTAGGGAGGTACTAGTTGTGTTGGGGCTTGATCCGAGGCTGACACTGTGACTGGGACTAGATCAGAAAGAGGGACAGGGAAATAAACGATAAAGAGTCAAGAAGGTTTTCCCAGGGTGGGCCCCTCACCCGTCTGCCCCCTCGGGCCCACACACAGCATAGGGCCGACCCCTGACCCCCTAAGCTGCTAATGAAAAAGAGGCCAGGAGGAAAAGACCACTTTCATTATGGGCTGTTGACAAGTGTTACGTACGGAACTAGTCAGGACCTAGACAGAGATGTCAGGCTCAAGTTCACTTTGAACCCACAGACCAAACAGACCATAATAACACAAGATCTGCTTAGAGGCACACACATCTCTTGGTAGCCATGGAAACAAAATCATGGCCACTTTGAAAACACATTTCTGGCAATAGATTATTTTCAAGATGGATGCATTCAAACTAGGCTAGTCTTATATGCTCTGATGAGAACCTCTCTGATTTCAGCCTGAAAATGCTTTACACATTATTTGACTCATTCCTTAATATACAGATCATATTTATTGTGTTTGGGTATAGGCTACAGTTTTAAAAACATTAACACTGTAATGCAGTTTTTTTAATCTGCTTTATTCTAGGTAGAAACACTGACCCCTGTTGATGATGTAGAGGATTTACATGTCAGGGACACAAGACACAACTGCTACAGGTGTTACAATGTGGTTCACTCATTTTTTACCAATCACATCCAACCTGGATCATCTGATGATTCTTAAACTGACTGATTCGCAAGAAGGACATAACGAGTGTAGGAATATTTACATCCAAAGGATTTCGACCATGACTCATGCTATCAAAGGATATTCAAATGGATCCTTCTGTCATAATTTCTCAGTCAGAAGAAATTGCGAGGTATCATGCAATGATGTCATAGCAATGATATGAAGCAATGGATCTCTGAAATCCTGGCAAAATCATAATAATGACGATGATAGCAGAAAACCCTAGCAGAGTCCAGCTTAACGTAATAGCCATTGCAGTTAGCCCAGAACACACACACCGTTCTATTTGGTGAATAGTGTTGATGACATAGCGGGAGTCATCCGTCAAAGATGAGAGGAGTTCTGTTGCCAGGTAGTTCTGAGAGAGAGAGAGAGAGAGAGAGAGAGAGAGAGAGAATGGGTGGATAGAGAATGAGGGAGTGATAGAGAGCGAGAAAAATATAGAGATAGAGATGGAGAAGCAATAGACAGAACCAGAGAGGGGGAGGGAGGGAGAGAGAGAGAAAAAGCAAACGAGAGAGATAGAGGTGTGGAAGGGTGAGGGAGAGAGAGTGTGACCCACTTCCGGTGCAGGTGTTTGATCTTGGTTGACACTGAGCACACAGCAGGAATGACTATCAACACACGTAGCTGACTGAGATGGCCTCCAAAACAGAGCAGCACTCCACAACACTGAGATCAGACATCTCTGTCTCTCTCACGCTCTCTTATTGATGGATGTGGCGATAGAAATACATCTCTATAGCTAGTTGGACTTTGAGGAAATCTATGTCCTTTCGGTTCGGTGCCTCTTTCAATGTAAATTGTTTTCTTGCATTGCGATCAGACATTGTGAGCTGTGATACAGCCATGCCAACTGGTAATGAGTCCCTTTGTCCACTTGATGGCAGTATAATATAATCTATCCTTAGGCTATAAAATACTGTTCTCACACACAGGACCAAAAGTCCAAACAGCTGCATCAGTTTTCCTGAACATCGTGTTCTCCTCAGATATTTATTATACTATCACAACATACAATATGCAAGCAGTCCATCTACTGGCATGTTATTTATTTACATGTCCTGAACTCTGCTTAGGAATACTGTCCTGTACATGTTTCTCTTATTTATTTACATGTCCTGAACTCTGCTTAGGAATACTGTCCTGTACATGTTTCTCTTATTTATTTACATGTCCTGAACTCTGCTTAGGAATACTGTCCTGTACATGTTTCTCTTATTTATTTACATGTCCTGAACTCTGCTTAGGAATACTGTCCTGTACATGTTTCTCTTATTTATTTACATGTCCTGAACTCTGCTTAGGAATACTGTCCTGTACATGTTTCTCTTATTTATTTACATGTCCTGAACTCTGCTTAGGAATACTGTCCTGTACATGTTTCTCTTATTTATTTACATGTCCTGAACTCTGCTTAGGAATACTGTCCTGTACATGTTTCTCTTATTTATTTACATGTCCTGAACTCTGCTTAGGAATACTGTCCTGTACATGTTTCTCTTATTTATTTACATGTCCTGAACTCTGCTTAGGAATAATGTCCTGTACATGTTTCTCTTATTTATTTACATGTCCTGAACTCTGCTTAGGAATACTGTCCTGTACATGTTTCTCTTATTTATTTACATGTCCTGAACTCTGCTTAGGAATACTGTCCTGTACATGTTTCTCTTATTTATTTACATGTCCTGAACTCTGCTTAGGAATACTGTCCTGTACATGTTTCTCTTATTTATTTACATGTCCTGAACTCTGCTTAGGAATACTGTCCTGTACATGTTTCTCTTATTTATTTACATGTCCTGAACTCTGCTTAGGAATACTGTCCTGTACATGTTTCTCTTATTTATTTACATGTCCTGAACTCTGCTTAGGAATACTGTCCTGTACATGTTTCTCTTATTTATGTATTGTCTATGTGCTGCTAACCTAATGAAGCAGGCGTAAAATAAACTGCTGAAATGACCTCCCCTACATACATACTGGTCTTGACGAGAAGAAAACAAACTGCCGGGGGAGGTTCTCTTCTGCAATGTTCAACCAATCCAGTAAATGTGGAGGAGGAGTTTAGATGGAGTGTCACCTTGTTAACTTCCGAAAGAGGAAGTTGGGTCACAGGCTCTCTTTCCATTCAGCTGAAAACCAGAACATGTTGGGGACTCAGATGCAAAGGGCAAATATTGATAGGCTCTTAACACGTTTAAATCACAGGCAGACATTTTCTATCTTTTAGCATTGTAAGGAGTCCTTGTAATGCCAGGATGAACTAACTAGAACAAGCATTTTGGATCTTTTGATATGAGCATGAATTATAGCAACAGCTATTGCAGAAATCTCCACTCGCATCAATACCAAAAAGCATCCTTTCTCCTTCTGCCCTTCCGTTAACTTCCTGTCCTCTCCTCTCTTTTCTTAAACTGCATAAGGCGGCATCGTCCAATCAGGTCCCTTGTTTCTGTCCAAACAGGGAGTATTGTTGTCTTTGATTGGCTGTGGGTTAAAATGACACATCTGCCAGTAATGTGTCTGTTTCTACGTGGATCTTTGTGACTGTCTATGGCTGATGAACATGTGGGTTTGAGCATCAGGCTGCCGATGTGATTCAGGGTCAGATGGGATCAGAACTGCAATGTAATACTGAATGTCAATCTGTATAGGTCTCCCTGTGTTGCCATGGGCATTGGCCTATCTCTAACTTATCTCTGTATCTCTTATCTCTCTCACTGTTGCCATAGGCCTCTCTCTCTCTCTCTCTCTCTCTCTCTCTCTCTCTCTCTCTCTCTCTCTCTCTCTCTCTCTCTCTCTCTCTCTCACACACACCCTCTCTATCTCTGTCTCCATCTGGTGTCACTCCATCATACTCTAACCCAGTGAAAGAAACAGTTATGGACACTTACAGACCGTTGAGTGTGTGCACGTGTGTGTGTGTGTGTGTGTGTGTGTGTGTGTGTGTGTGTGTGTGTGTGTGTGTGTGTGTGTGTGTGTGTGTGTGTGTGTGTGTGTGTGTGTGTGTGTGTGTGCGTGTGTGCGTGTGTGTGCCTGTGTGTGTTTATGAGTGGCACTGGCACATTGATACCTATGGGTGCCATTTGTGGGATATTCTGGCTGGTGGCTTGTGAAGTTATTCCTAGGGAGATTGAACGTGAGTGGCAGCATCACAGATGAGACAGTGAAAAGTCCCCCGGGGTCACTATCAGAGATATACAACTGCTTTGAAGGTGTGGGGCTCATTTAATCATGTATAGAGAGAATTTGTCAGGTTATAGTAGTGATGCTAGTAGTCATGTATCAAATCAACAAAGTATTCACACCCACAGGCAACATCTAATGTTCTCTATAACTTGATCAGTTGTGATATGATATTATTATGTAGTTCTGAGAGTGTGTACATACAGAATGTGTGTGTAGTTTCTTCACCGCGGAGTCACATCTTACATCAAAGATGGGTGATTTATTTGCTTGACTATTCCATTGATTACTTTATCCCTCACAGGTTACCACAGTCCTCTCTCCTTCCTCTCTCCTCTCTCCTCCCTCCTTTCCACCCTCCTCCCTCCTCTCTCTCCCTCCTCTTTCCACCCTCCTCCCTCCCTCCACCCTCCCCCTCCTCCATCCTCCCTCCTCCCGCCACCCTCCTCCCTCCTCCCTCCTCTCTCACCCTCCTCTCTCTCCCTTCTCCATCCTCTCTCCCATCTTCCTCCTCTCTCTACCTTCCTCTCTCCTCCCTCCATCCTCCTCCCTCCACCCTACTCTCTCCACCCTCCTCTCTCACCCTCCTCCCTCCTCTCTCCTCCCTCCTCCCTCCTCTCTCGCCCTCCTCTCTCTCCCTTCTCCCTCCTCTCTCTCCCATCTTCCTCCTCTCTCTCCCTCCTCCCTCCTCTCTCTACCTTCCTCTCTCCTCCCTCCACCCTCCTCTCTCCACCCTCCTCTCTCACCCTCCTCTCTCTCCCTCCACCCTCCTCTCTCCACCCTCCTCTCTCACCCTCCTCTCTCTCCCTCCTCCCTCCTCCCTCCTCCCTCCTCCCTCCTCCCTCCACCCTCCTCTCGCTCCCTCCTCCCTCCACCCTCCGCTCTCCACCCTCCTCTCTCCACCCTCCTCTATCACCCTCCTCTCTCTCCCTCCACCCTCCTCTCTCCACCCTCCTCTCTCACCCTCCTCTCTCTCCCTCCACCCTCCTCTATCTCCCTCCTCCCTCCTCCCTCCACCCTCCACCCTCATCTCTCTCCCTCCTCTCTCTTCCTCCTCTCTCGCTCCTCCCTCCTCTCTCTCCCTCCTCCCTCCATCCTCCTCTCTCTCCCATCTCCCATCTCCCTCCCTCCTCCCTCCTCTCTCTCCCTTCTCCCTCCACCTCCCTCCCTCTCCTTCCTCCACTGTCCACCCTCCTCTCTCTCTGCATATCACACTCCACAACCCATCTGTCCCATTCTCTCACTCACTGAGAGGGTGATGGAGAGAAGATTTGGGAAAAGAGATAAAGGATAACAAGAGAAGAGAGAGGGGGTATAAAAGGAGAAGGGGTAATAGTAATATATAGAATGTTAACGTATGATAAAGGGAGATGGAATACTCAATACTCATATTCAAATACAGGTAATATCTCTGTCTCTCCCACACACTGTCACACAGATACACTGTGTCAGATCGCCCACACCAGATAGATATGCATGTGTTTGATTGATATTGCTGGCAGAGATTGGGCAGGGATTCATTTGGGATTTTGCATTTAGATAGAACTCCAGTCACAGCCCATCTGTGAAGATCTTTCATTCCTGATGGAAGCCAACTACACACGCAGCACTGTCAATGTTTAATCTATTCATATGAACACGCATGCACACCTACACAGTAGATCTAACAGAAGGCAACCTTAGTAATGCAGCCCAGGTCAAGATTTAATACCCAGTAAAAGAGAGAGAGAGATAGCCATCCCACAGGAGAGAGATAGAACAGTAAAACAACTCAGTCATCCCACAGGAGAGAGATAGAAGAGTGAAACAACCGTCCCACAGGAGAGAGATAGAAGAGTGAAACAACCATCCCACAGGAGAGAGATAGAACAGTGAAACAACCATCCCACAGGAGAGAGATAGAAGAGTGAAACAACCATCCCACAGGAGAGAGATAGAACAGTGAAACAACCATCCCACATGAGAGAGATAGAACAGTGAAACAACCATCCCACAGGAGAGAGATAGAAGAGTGAAACAACCATCCCACAGGAGAGAGATAGAACAGTGAAACAACCATCCCACATGAGAGAGATAGAACAGTGAAATAACCATCCCACAGGAGAGAGATAGAAGAGTGAAAGTACCATCCCACAGGAGAGAGATAGAACAGTGAAACAACCATCCCACAGGAGAGAGATAGAACAGTGAAACAACCATCCCACAGGAGAGAGATAGAAGAGTGAAACAACCATCCCACAGGAGAGAGATAGAACAGTGAAACAACCATCCCACAGGAGAGAGATAGAAGAGTGAAAGTACCATCCCACAGGAGAGAGATAGAACAGTGAAACAACCATCCCACAGGAGAGAGATAGAACAGTGAAACAACCATCCCACAGGAGAGAGATAGAACAGTGAAACAACCATCCCACAGGAGAGAGATAGAACAGTGAAACAACCATCCCACAGGAGAGAGATAGAAGAGTGAAACAACCATCCCACAGGAGAGAGATAGGAGAGTGAAACAACCATCCCACAGGAGAGAGATAGAACATTGAAACAACCATCCCACAGGAGAGAGATAGAAGAGTGAAATAACCATCCCACATGAGAGAGATAGAAGAGTGAAACAACCATCCCACATGAGAGAGATAGAAGAGTGAAACAACCATCCCACATGAGAGAGATAAAACAGTGAAACAACCATCCCACAGGAGAGAGATAGAACAGTGAAACAACCATCCCACAGGAGAGAGATAGAACAGTGAAACAACCATCCCACAGGAGAGAGATAGAACAGTGAAACAACCATCCCACAGGAGAGAGCTAGAACAGTGAAACAACCATCCCACAGGAGAGAGATAGAAGAGTGAAATAACCATCCCACAGGAGAGAGATAGAACAGTGAAACAACTCAGCCATCCTACAGGAGAGAGATAGAACAGTGAAACAACTCAGCCATCCCACAGGAGAGAAATAGAACAGTGAAACAACCGTCCCACAGGAGAGAGATAGAACAGTGAAACAACCGTCCCACAGGAGAGAGATAGAACAGTGAAACAACTCAGCCATCCCACAGGAGAGAGATAGAACAGTGAAACAACCATCCCACAGGAGAGAGATAGAACAGTGAAACAACCGTCCCACAGGAGAGAGATAGAACAGTGAAACAACTCAGCCATCCCACAGGAGAGAGATAGAACAGTGAAACAACCATCCCACAGGAGAGAGATAGAACAGTGAAACAACCGTCCCACAGGAGAGAGATAGCAGAGATCTTTAGAACACATTATTCTAATCCCCCACAAACCAATTTCAGGGAATTATTTGTTGAAATCCCAAATCTTTTCAGTTTCGGAAGAGGAATCCTTAGATAGCCTTCTAGTGCCCAGTGAAATTGGTTTCTATTCATGACTAGACTGTAGGACATTGATGTAGCTGTACATTCTCTTAGCAGATAAAAGTAGAAAGGGGGAGAGAGAGATCAGAGAGTCGGTGAGAGAGAGAGGGAGAAATCATTTCTAAGAGAAAGAGATTCAGAAAGAAATAGAGAGATGTTTACTGTTAATTTGTATTGTTTTTTAAAAACCTTTGTTTATTATCTACTTAACTTGCTTTGGCAATGTTAACATATGTTTCCCATGCCATTAAAGCCCTTAAATTGGAATTGAATTGAGAGAGAAACAGAGCGAGAGAGAGACAGAGAGAGAGAGAGAGAGAGAGAGAGAGAATTAACATTTAAATAAGTGCTGTGTGTTATTCTGTGTGACTGGCTCTCTGTCATAGCTCCCTGCCAATGAATCCATAATCAGCCCAGCTCACAATCTCATGGAACCACAGCACTGTGACGTACATATACGTCTCGCTCTTTATGACTCACACACACACACACACACACACACACACACACACACACACACACACACACACACAGACAGACAGACAGACAGACAGACAGACAGACAGACAGACAGAGGGAACTGATATCTGTATGAAGTCAGAGTGGCAGTGTGGCAGTGTCTATCTACCACTACCTGGCTAGTCTTATCAGGAACACTGCACCATGGAGATGACAGCCTAGAATACTGAAATGTTTTTCATTGTTTGGTTATCTCATACAGCTCTGGTGTATATACCTGAGTGAATGCTTGAGTGTGTGAGCATGCTTCACTGCGTCACTGCATTCGTGTGTGTGTGTGTGTGTGTGTGTGTGTGTGTGTGTGTGTGTGTGTGTGTGTGTGTGTGTGTGTGTGTGTGTGTGTGTGTGTGTGTGTGTGTGTGTGTGTGAGAGCCAAGCCCCCTCTATTGCCAGGCGTGACTGCGTGTGTGTACCCTGTCGTCAGCACCCTGCCTGCCTGCCTCTCTTCCTCTCCATCAGCACAGTAAGCCCTGGGCACGTCTACGTGACACTAACAAGGTTTCCATCCAACCTTTTTATGTAAGTAAATTAATTACATGTCGGATAAAAAATGTCACGACGGGCCTGATGCAAATTTCTCTGTAAACTTTCCAAACGTCGACAAAACAAAATATCCTAGACATGGTGGGATCTTTTTGTAAAATTAATTATGCGAGACAGGGTGGTGGAAACGGCTTTGGCGCAAATATTGATATCATAACCATCATATGGAAGTAAAGTTGGAGTCACGCAACGATACAGTATGTTGTGTGGTCCTCCCACTACAACTCTGGAAAGCATGCAGTTTATTAGGCTACGGAGGAAATAAATGAACCTCACAGGGGTGTGAAGTTTGATGCTCCTTTCCTATAAATGTTGAGGGTCTGATTCTGGTGACATGATGATCGATGCTTGGCTGCTGTTTGACAAGTAAAAATAATCTCATATGTAGCCTACTCACACTGTTTCTACTATCGTTGGCTAGAGCGAACGTGTCACGACCCGAGGTGGCACGTTCGCTATAAAAGGTAAATCAACCAGTAGCGTTGAAAATGCAATGGAAACCCATTTAACTGTAACCACAAAATGTATTTTTATGTGAACTAAATCATCACGCACAGACTTTTATTCACAACATGGCAATTCGATGGAAACACATCTCTGGTGGGAAAATGTGTTTTTAAGCCGATTGTAATATATTCACATGGAAATCTGTCGCCAAGTGGATGGAAGCCCAGATACAGTAAAGTCTGGTTCATCCTGTTTTTTTCCTTGGGGAAATGGGTCTTCCCAGCTTGAAGACATCAGCATCAGAGATCAGTGTAGAGAGAATGTGTCACACCCTGATCTGTTCCACCTGTCCTTGTGATTGTCTCCGCCCCCCTCCAGGTGTCGCCCATCTCCCTCATTATCCCCTGTGTATTTATACCTGTGTTCTCTGTTTGTCCATTGCCAGTTCGTCATGTTTGTCGGGTCAACTAGCATTTTTCTCAGCTCTGGCTTTTTCCCAGTCACTCCTTTTCCCGCCCCCCCCCCCCCCCCCCCCCCCCCCCCGTTCTGACCCTTGCCGGTCCTGTCTCTGAGCCCGCCTGCCCGACTACTCTGCCTGTCCTGACCCTGAGCTTCCCTGCCGTCCTGTACCTTTGCCCCCTACTCTGTATTACCAACCCCTGCCTGCCTTGACCTGTCATTTGACTGCCCCTGTTGCTGTAATAAACATTGTTACTTCGACAGTCTGCATCTGGGTCTTACCTTGATTCCTGATAGAATGGCTACATTATTGTCTCTGACATCTCTGATATCTAAAAGCCAACTGTTACTTCCCCAATGATAAACTCTATACTGTAGCGTTGTTGGGAATCTATTTAAGTCCCAAACGGAGCCCTACTCCTTATATATTCCCTATATGGCTCTGGTCAAAAGTAGCGCACTATTTAGGGAATAGGGTGCCATTTGGGATGTAAACTAAATCCTATGACATGTAAGGGATTCCTCAAGAGATCATGACTAACATGAGCAGAACCCATGACTAAGCTATAACATGATTATGTCATTTCATCCTATCAATGCACAAACAAATAATATGATTATTGACTCACCAGTCTGAGTCACATACAGAGGACTCAGCACTGTAGTCAGTTAAGTTGTTATTATGATCACTTAGAATGTGGCCCTGGTTCTTGTTATATTCCTGGCTTGACAATGTTTACGTCCCAAATGGCACCCTATTCTCTTTATAGTGTGCTACTTTTGACTGGGTCCAATAGCTCTCTGAACAAAATAAGTGCACTATATAGGGTGTCATTTGGGACATAGCCAGTGGCATAAACCTCATGGGCAGAGCATTCTATTGGAAATACAGGCCTCTGTTTGCTGATGGTCGTGATGACATCACATGTCTTGTTGGCGTGGCACCAGTGGGGCCAATGAGATGGATTGTTGCTGTGAGGTGCTCTGTGAATGGCCACTAGGGGGAGTATTAGCTCACTGAGTTAGTGACGTCAGCCTACCTGGCGACTTCCATCTCACAGTGGTCAGAGAAGGACAGTTCACCCATGTTACACATTCACCTCAGCTATTTGGAGGGCTAGAAAGATAGATCTGCTTTTCCATGCCATTGGAATTCAGCCTGGTTAAACCACGTATCAGTGTTCTGTCCGGTTTAACCAGGCTGAGTTAAAGTGACGATATTGCATGATGTTCTGCAACTTTTGGAAAAAAAATGTATTTAACCAGGTAACCTAGTTGAGGACAAGTTCTCATTTACAACTCCGACCTGGCCAAGATAAAGCAAAGCAGTGCGACACAAACAACAACACAGAGTTACACATGGAATAAACAAGCGTACAGTCAATAACACAATTAGAAAAATAAAGTCTACATACAGCGTGTGCAAAACAACAATTTAGCAAATTACAGTGCCTTGCGAAAGTATTTGGCCCCCTTGAACTTTGCGACCTTTTGCCACATTTCAGGCTTCAAACATAAAGATATAAAACTGTATTGTTTTGTGAAGAATCAACAACAAGTGGGACACAATCATGAAGTGGAACGACATTTATTGGATATTTCAAACTTTTTTAACAAATCAAAAACTGAAAAATTGGGCGTGCAAAATTATTCAGCCCCTTTACTTTCAGTGCAGCAAACTCTCTCCAGAAGTTCAGTGAGGATCTCTGAATGATCCAATGTTGACCTAAATGACTCATGATGATGAATACAATCCACCTGTGTGTAATCAAGTCTCCGTATAAATGCACCTGCACTGTGATAGCCTCAGAGGTCCGTTAAAAGCGCAGAGAGCATCATGAAGAACAAGGAACACACCAGGCAGGTCCGAGATACTGTTGTGAAGAAGTTTAAAGCCGGATTTGGATACTAAAAGATTTCCCAAGCTTTAAACATCCCAAGGAGCACTGTGCAAGCGATAATATTGAAATGGAAGGAGTATCAGACCACTGCAAATCTACCAAGATCTGGCCGTCCCTCTAAACTTTCAGCTCATACAAGGAGAAGACTGATCAGAGATGCAGCCAAGAGGCCCATGATCACTCTGGATGAACTGCAGAGATCTACAGCTGATGTGGGAGACTCTGTCCATAGGACAACAATCAGTCGTATATTGCACAAATCTGGCCTTTATGGAAGAGTGGCAAGAAGAAAGCCATTTCTTAAAGATATCCATAAAAAGTGTCGTTTAAAGTTTGCCACAAGCCACCTGGGAGACACACCAAACATGTGGAAGAAGGTGCTCTGGTCAGATGAAACCAAAATTGAACTTTTTGGCAACAATGCAAAACGTTATGTTTGGCGTAAAAGCAACACAGCTCATCACCCTGAACACACCATCCCCATTGTCAAACATGGTGGTGGCAGCATCATGGTTTGGGCCTGCTTTTCTTCAGCAGGGACAGGGAAGATGGTTAAAATTGATGGGAAGATGGATGGAGCCAAATACAGGACCATTCTGGAAGAAAACCTGATGGAGTCTGCAAAAGACCTGAGACTGGGATGGAGATTTGTCTTCCAACAAGACAATGATCCAAAACATAAAGTAAAATCTACAATGGAATGGTTCAAAAATAAACATATCCAGGTGTTAGAATGGCCAAGTCAAAGTTCAGACCTGAATCCAATCAAGAATCTGTGGAAAGAACTGAAAACTGCTGTTCACAAATGCTCTCCATCCAACCTCACTGAGCTCGAGCTGTTTTGCAAGGAGGAATGGGAAAAAATTTCAGTCTCTCGATGTCCAAAACTGATAGAGACATACCCCAAGCGACTTACAGCTGTAATCGCAGCAAAAGGTGGCGCTACAAAGTATTAACTTAAGGGGGCTGAATAATTTTGCACGCCCAATTTTTCAGTTTTTGATTTGTTAAAAAAGTTTGAAATATCCAATAAATGTCGTTCCACTTCATGATTGTGTCCCACTTGTTGTTGATTCTTCACAAAAAAATACAGTTTTATATCTTTATGTTTGAAGCCTGAAATGTGGCAAAAGGTCGCAAAGTTCAAGGGGGCCGAATACTTTCGCAAGGCACTGTACCACTGGAGTGATAGATGGGCAGAAGGTGATGTGCAAGTAGAAATATTGGTGTGCAAAAGAGCAGTAGAGTAGGGAATGCATTACTTGAATGCATTTACTGTATTTATTGTAAGTTGCTGTAGGTCGATTACTGTATGGCCTAAATAATATTAGAACTGTCCTGGGATCAGTTATTAGGAGTAGAGGGGGCTAACTGGAGGGTTGGGTTCCCTGCTGTCTCTCTGTTTGTAAAGATAAACACTGTTCTCTGTGCTGCTCCCAGTCTGGGGATAAACACACCATCTCAGCAGCTACGCTTTGAGCTCCTGAACGCATCCCAGGACAATATCCTGATTAGTCTGAGCAGGATAATCACAGCCGTGTGTGTGTGTGTGTGTGTGTGTGTGTGTGTGTGTGTGTGTTTGTGTGTG